>NW_005434639.1:226572-268525 GCF_000315625.1 Guillardia theta CCMP2712
GCCTCCACGGACTCAGAGAAGTAATTTCAAACATTCTTTATAAACACAAACGAAGAACAGCAGTGAAAGAATAACAACAGCAATGTGCATGCAGGGTAAAACTTGCTCCTCTCGTCTCCCTCCTCTCCTCGCAGCGACAGGAGAGTCCTCCACGTTGACCGGGCACCAGCAACCAATCAAGCTTCCTCCTCCTGCACACTCGTGGCGTTGTACTTCTCCTCCTGCTCATCTGACACAGCAACGGGCCTGGCACATCCAATCTCAGTATCTTCAACTCTCTCTCCCACCATCGTCCTTCCGCCCACTCCCCGTTCCAACTCACCAGTAGTTTCTTCCTCCTGCGTTAGAATCTAGCTGCGGAGATCCTTTCCTCATGAAGCCTGAGCCCTGCATGAGAGGTCAGACTCTGCACAGAGGGAGAGGGAGAGGGAGAGGGCGAGAGAGAGAGAGCGGAGGGGGGAAGGAGGGAGGAAGCAAGGAAGGAAGAGAGAGGCAGTTGATTAAACCAAAGCACAAGAGGACAGAGAAAAAGCAGCAGAGGAGCGGAGGAGGAGGGGAAGGAGGAACACAGACCGGATCAGGCTTGTAAACTTGTTGCTTGAGAGATCCCGATTCGCCATCGTCCTCCTGATTGTTCTTGGCAACTTCGCCGAAAGTTGCGCCATCCCCGATCTCACTGCGAGAGCTGGTGAGGAAGGAGGAGGACAAGGAAGGAAAGGCACGAGGACGAGGAGCAGGAGGAGGAGAAGCAGGAGAAGAAGCAAGAGGACGAGGACAACAAGGAGGAGGAAGACATCGAGGAGGAGGACAAGGCGGAGGAGTCGAAGTCACCTGCCCGGTCCGATCGATGCTCCGGCTCCGAGCTGTGCTCCTTCTCCAATCTGGAGACAAGCGATGAGCAGAGAAGAGGAAGCAGACGATATTTTGATGGAGCCGTTGAAAGAAATGACAAGCAGGGGAGGGCGAGCTCGTGTAGGATTGAAGCAAGGAGATGTAGCGAGAGGGAGGAATGAAGTAGAGAGGGGAGGATCGGACGACGGAGGTAGAGCAGTAGACGGGCGGGAGAGGATGGTTGTGGAGGCAATTAGCACATGATCACCTTTGAAGCCGCTCCAAGGACAGCGTGAGGTCCGAGATTGGCGTCTGTGCCAAAGGAAGTTCCTTGACCAGCATGAAGTGACGAGGCGAAGGTGACGTGGTCGGCAATCTGGTTACGAGCGCCAAGACGGGCGTTGCTGGACACGAAGGTGAGCTCCAGGAAAAGACGACGACGAGGAGGAGCAAGGAAAGAACGTGGGTTTGGAGGGATCGATGGTGGTGATGGTGTTGGAAGGAAGGAGGGAGGGAGGGAGGGTGGGTGGGTGGGTAGGTGGGAGGATGGAAGGAGGAGAGGAGGTGTAGGAGGAGGAGGAGGAGGCGGAGGAGGAGGAGAAGGGGGAGGAGGAGGAGGAGGAGGAGACGGAGGAGGAGGAGGGAGGGGGGAGGGGGGAGGAGGAGGAGGAATCTCAGGGGGCTGTGGGGGCCGGGAGTTGCAAGGGAGACATGAGCCGACATCACCTGCCGAATTCGACATGAGGCCCTATCGAGTTGTCATCTCCCAGCTGAGCATCCGCCGCAAACTTCGAGTTGGCGCCCACCTGGAAGGAGGGGTCAAGTGCGGAACGGGCTTGTCAAGCCACGCTGAACCTCGTTGTCGTTGCCCAGCTCCGCCCCCTCTCCGAAGGAACTCTTGTCACCAAACTTGTTGCCGTCACCAAACTTGGCGTTCCTCCCGAACTTTGAGCGGCTCGCAAACTGCCGGGGGTCAGTTCATGGGAGGGATGGGGAGCAGTCAGTACCTCGTCGAAGCTCCCGAACTTCTCGTCACTGCCGAACTTGTCGCCCTCGCCTGACAGGGGAACTTGAGAAGACCCACACACACCGACGTCTCTCACTACCGAAGGAGATGTTGTTGCCGAAGACCACTCCATCCCCGAAGCGAATTCTTGCTCCGAACTGTGAAAACAAGCAAGAGATCAGGGCAGGAAAGTATGAGAACACGCAAGAGATCAGGGCAGAGTGGAGGAACGAGCAGGAGAAACAGGCGAGAACGACGAGGAGGTGATACGGGAAGGAGGAGGAGTTCAGTTATCACGGCAAAGAGCAAAGACACAAAAGTGAGCAAGGAGAAAAGCAAGATCACCTTGAGATCTCCCCCAATTCCCTCAGAGCTATCGTCTTCTGTTTCACTGCTGTTTCCACTCTGACTACCGTGTCCTGCCTCAGTGGCGTTCGTGCTCCCTTCAAGCAAAGACATCTTCTTCCTAGTCAACATCCTCTGACTCTTCTCCTTCCCTTCCTCCTTGTTGAGACTCTTCAACACGTTGCTCAGCATCGACTTCAGGGCTTGCATGTCGGCCAGGGAGGCAAACTTGCCGGTCTTGCCCACCACCTTCTGCGACGTCTTCCCTTGGACAGCTTTTGTCTGGCTAGCCTGTCCTTTCCTTCTAGCAAGCTGCTCCCTTCGCCTCTCCATGCTCTGCTTGAGCTTCTGCAAACCCTCCGGCAGCAGCTTGCTATCCCCCTTCTGCTTCTCTACCGGGTACCATGCCCCGCAGCAACTTGCCGCAATCTCCTCGCATAACAAACCGCAGCAGCACAGACCGTTGGGAGTGATGTCAGCGGCGTCGTCTTCAGGGAGGGGGATCGACGAGTTGCCGCCTCCTGAATTGTTCGCCAGCCACTCCTCGAGATTGAAGTCTGGCTGCTCCGCAAGCCAAGCGTTGAGATCGAACGCGCTCCCGGCGGTGTAGTTGCCTCCCTGAGCCAGCTGCATCTTCAAGCTCTTCTGCTTGAGGGCTGTCTTGGCAGCTCTACGGGCTTGCTTGCGGTTGAGGAGGATCTGAGAGGATGTAGTCTCGGATCTAGCCGACTGCAACCACTTGTTGATATCGACCTCCTGCTGCTCCCCCAGCCATTTTGACAGGCTGAATGCATCAGAGGCATTCTCCTGCTTCTCAAGCCAGGCATCGTCATCTTCCAGAGGATGGTCCTCCAACCACTTTTCTATGTCCACGGACGGCTGCTCGTCAAGGAAGCGGGTCATGTTGAACGCGCTAGAGCGGTTCCCCTCCTGCTGGTCTAACCACTTCTCCACATCTGGAAGGGGATGCTCGTCCAGCCATCCACTCATGTTGACGCTGCTCGTCGAGGAGGAGTTGGCCAGCCAGCCTTCCAAGTCCTCGGGGTCTGGGTAGCCTGACAGCCAGTCATCCAGGTCGAAGCTAACTTGAGCATCCAGCCATTGCGACAGGTCTCTGATCTGCACGCTGCTGCCGTTACCATCGGAGACGTAGGGGAATTGCTGCTGCTCCTTCAGCCAAGCGTCCACGTCGAACTCGTGATGCTCGTCCAGCCAGCTGCTCAGATCGAACTGTCCCGATTCGTTCCCCGCGGAGGAGTTTCCTCCAGTCTGCTGCAGCACTGAATGTCTCTGCATGCGAGCAAACTTGCGCTCGAGCTTCTTCCGGAGTGCGCGAGCTTCCAGGCTCTTCACACTCTCCCACAGAAGAATCTCCTCCATCGTGCTCAGCAGGGCCTGCGGGTCCGCCCGTTGAGCATGGTACCAGACCTCAGCATCCGGAAGATAATCCTTGTGCTCCTGCAGATAAGTCAGGAACCAATACCTTTCCATCGCGTTAAGTTTACCTGATACCACTGTTCCGCATCGACCCCGTAGTTCTTGTGTTCCTCGTACCACCTGCTCATACTAGGCGTGTAGTTCTTGTGCTCCTGGTAGTACTTCTCCGCGTCGACCCCGTAGTTCTTGTGCTCCTCGTACCACCTGCTCATACTAGGCGTGTAGTTCTTGTGCTCCTGGTAGTACTTCTCCGCGTCGACTCCGTAGTTCTTGTGTTCCTCGTACCACCTGCTCATACTAGGCGTGTAGTTCTTGTGCTCCTGGTAGTACTTCTCCGCGTCGACCCCGTAGTTCTTGTGTTCCTCGTACCACCTGCTCATACTAGGCGTGTAGTTCTTGTGCTCCTGGTAGTACTTCTCCGCGTCGACTCCGTAGTTCTTGTGTTCCTCGTACCACCTGCTCATACTAGGCGTGTAGTTCTTGTGCTCCTGGTAGTACTTCTCCGCGTCGACTCCGTAGTTCTTGTGTTCCTCGTACCACCTGCTCATACTAGGCGTGTAGTTCTATCATATGCAAGTAAGATGAACTTTCGGAAATGAGAGCAATATACCTTCCACTGTGAGTACCATTCTTCAGTGTCTAGGTACCGGGCAAGCTTGGGAAACGAGTGAAGCAGGACTCTCAACCTCCTTTCTTTCTCCTCCTTCGGCCAGGACCTAAGGATCTGAACGTTGCGGAACTGTGAAAGCCAGCATACCATGCCACATTTTCCACGTCTTCCCACCAAGGACGAAGCTACTTGGGCAAGGATTTCCAATCTGCCGTGGATTGCCTTGTCCTGCCTGCGAATGCCATGTTTTTCAAGCCAGTCTGACATATGAAAACCATCCTTGTTCTTGTGCTCTTCAAACCAGTCTTCAAAGTCGCTCCTCAACTTCGGATTCTCCATGACATGCTTGTACCAGTGCTCAGTGCTTAGAATGCTATGGTCCTGCAACCAGCCCTCGATGTCCTCGGGGTCCTTGTGAAGCTTCAACCAGCAACCTATCGACATTGACCACACGTCGGCGTTTCCTGAGCAGAGGTGACTGGAGTTGTTGTCTGATCCTGTGCTGTTTGATGAAGAGCCGTTGCCATCCAGACCCGATGTGTTCAGCCAGCACGGAGGCTCTCCACATGGTTCCAGGGTCAAGGCTCCGCAACAGGACGAGTTGGTCGAGTTGGTCGAGCTGCAGTCCAGCTCCATGCACTGATCACAGCCACTGGGGCAGCAGAAGTTCCCTTCGGCACTTGAAACTCCACCGAGATCCTCACATGACGTGCTTTCATTCGTGGCATTGGTCTCTAACAGTTCAGAGAAAAGATTCAGAAGCGAGGGCTTCTGAATCGCGCGGCTCTTCGCGGCTAGTATGCCGTGGCTTCTTGGCATCTTCGACATTAAGTCCGAGACTGGAGAAGATTGTCCGTTCGCCGAGATCTGAGACATGTCAGCGATGGACTGCATAGACATGGATATTACCATCAGGATCGCTATGAACGCACACGAACAGCCCAGAAGAACTCCAACTCTCCAGAGCCGAGTGCTCTTGGAGTTGTCTGCAGCAAAAACATGTTCAGTTCACTGCAGTCCCTGACTCAACCTCCCTGGCATCTCTTACCTGGCAAGATGGTTTCATCGGTTGGGAGGGATCCGTACTTGGTGGTCTCAGACATGCTTCTTGATACGAATGAATCTATCTCCAGTCACCCTGCCCAGTCCGGTCAGCAACCACGTGAACAGACGCGGCATAGTGTTCATTTCATTAACCAGCTTTCTGTTGATCATATTCTCTCTCATGCTCTAAATTCTCTCTCAACATCTAACCTCCCTTTCTCCTCAACTATTGCTCCATGTCTCCATCTTTCCCTCTCCTCTCTATCGTGTCCTTTCCCTTCAACTCACACCTCACTGTCTCTCTCTCCCACTCTCCCTCTCAAATTTCCCCTTTACCCGGCACCTTCCTTCTTCTCCATCTCGCCCTCCATCCCTCTTCTCCATCTCACCTCCATCCTTCCTCTACTTCTCTCCTTGTATCTTTCCTCTCCTTCTCTCCCTGTCTTCCCCACCATCCCTCCCCTTCCTCTTCTGACGTCCCCTTACCTCTCACGTCCCCGCCATGGAGCCGATGACCCGGAAATAGACGTGGCCCACATCCCCTACGAATGACCCACCCACCCCTAGACCAGCCCCTGCACCCCAGCCTGCACCCACACTGCCACCCCTACTGACACCCACCCCGCGCAGCCACACCCCAGCACCCCTATGTAGACACGGGCCAACCCCTATTTTTGATATTTACCTGGTACAAACTTCAGTTAACTCACTCCTACACCTCAATGCGGTGGGTTGTAGGCGCCATGGCGATTCATTTTAGGGGGTTCTGCATGCCATGGCAGAATATCACGAGAAGACTCCAATGAGAATGTTGACGGGTAAAGCAGTGAACCTCACCATGGACAAGCCGAAGGCGCGGAAGACCAAAACATACCAAGCATGCCAAAAACGAAGAAAGAAGACCAGGATCCACAAGTGGCAAGATGTGCCTGTGCACACATCTTGTGTGCATTTAATCAAAAGGGTGGCAAGGATTCTAGGCGGGTCTCACCCTCGAAGTGGAATGATGCTGTGGTTTTAAGTTCAAGCGGTTGGATTTCTTGCAATTTCGATGTCCTTCAACTTTGTCGTTCGAGTGTGAAGAAGGCATTCTTCATGCTTCAGCGACCCAACATCTGAAGTTGAGTCTTGCACATGTATCATCGTTTGAAGTGAAACACAAAACAAAAGTCTCTGAAGATGTATCCAATTCTTTGCTTGATTTCTACCTACTCTTCCACCCATCCCCGTGTCATGCCATTTCAATCTTCATACTGGTACAGCCGTGTACACAGGCCCTTCCGACGACAAAGGTATCACAACACTCTAACAGCGTCAACAAGAATACGATTTAGATCCCCAAAGAGTTCTGTAGAAGTAGATTCAGCTTCATTTCACAACAACCTTCGAATCATGCACTGTACCTGCGAATAATAACGACCAGGATTTCTTTCAAAAACGGTACCACCATGATATTGGACTTGGAAGCGACATGTCATCGCCTGCACCAACACAATGATGAAATAGTTCTGATTGCTCCTGACTGTCAACATGCGAATGGCCCTCAGCTGATATCACATGGATACATCAGAATGAGATCCAACTTTCAACCATGTGGTTGTATCCAAAAACATCAGATTGGTGTAGGCTCTCTGCTCTTTTGTGCAAAATGATGTCCGATGTGCTCTATGAAACTTGACAAATAGTCTGAAAGGCAATCACCCTGTTGCATCGCCCTCAAAACCGAGATCCGATTCTCCTACCATAGTATGAAACAAGGGCCGCGCTTTCGCTTGCCGCATTCACCGTTCTCAAAGGAATCCAGTCAACTCTGCACTTACATCAGCTCTTATGTCATACATGTCAACACTGAAACGACTTCCTAACAACATGGTATGATCGCGTCAAAGGCATCTTCAACGTGCGCCCTGCATTTTCTCCTTCATTGACGCGCGGGTCAATTGTACAGCTACTGAAAACGAGTCTTTTCGATCACGCTACTGCAACTCAGTTATATAAAGTCAATAAAGATTATAAATTGGCTAAGTCTTCCTGGTCGAAATAGAAAAAGGGAGCTGTTGAGGGAGGGACAGAGAGGAGGGGGGAGAGGAGGGGGGAGAGGAGGAGGGAGGGAGAGGAGGATGGGGAGAGAGGAAGGACGGAGAGGAGGGACGGAGACTCAGAGGATGAGTGGGTAAGGAAGGAGGGAGGGAGGGAGAGTAGGGAGGATGCCTAGGCAGCAGACCCAGACACAAATACACGCAGAGAGACAGGAACAATCACAGCAATTAGGTAGCGGCACAGCAGCAGTGAAAGAGAATGATAGAGAATCAAAGATAAATTGAAATCACAGAAAGACGGAGACGAGCAACAGGGAAGAGGATCTGTTTCAACAGCGGATAACTTTTCAACTACAGGCCTGTATCTGCCATTGAGTGCGCTGTTCGTTCAGAATGACAGGGGCTTCTGACAAACCAAGTCACATACAGATGCTCATCTTCTTCTCCCTCTTCTTGACAGCATCATGTACTACCTTCGAAGATGCTATCCTAGACGACATGCTGGGAAGCAGCAGCCCTCTCTGCACTGGTTCGGGCTTAGGGTCGACGAGTTTCAACTACAAGTTCACCTCTTCCGAGAACACTTCGCGTTGGGCTTCGATGAACAGCAAGTATGAGAAGGACGTTTTCTTGGCAGAGATGAGTCACGACGATGAGAATCCAAACAGATCCTGGAGGCTTCGGTTTGGAAAGGGAGGAAACATATACAGCTTCGTCGGAGCATACGGCGAGTCTGTGCCACCGCAATACCACAATCTTGCCCCGTGGAACGATGAGGTATGGCAGGCAGTCGCGGTAAGCTTGAACTACAACCAGCCGCAAACTCCATACTACATTCATCAGGCAGGAGATTACCTCAAAGACAACTTGGAGACGCCATTCACCTCCCCCACCCTGGCAAAGTCTTGCAAGGACAATCAGTGCAGCTTCTTGTCCTGGGGGCAACAGGCTCACATTCCCACCTCATGGCGCAGCTCTGCTTTCTACTACACCCGATACAAAGACTGCGGAGAAGGAGTCCTAGAAGTTGAATGGTCGATTCACAATGTGGCAAGTCTACCAGAAGGGCACAACTTCCAGTACTACAATGTTCCTTGGGGAGGAGTTAGGACATCAGCCTTGACGAAGATGCTAATAAGCAGCAAGGACGCTGGGGGGTACACAGGCTTCCAAACTACTCCTCCTTACTCTGACACAACTCAGACCATCCGAAACCTGGATGTGACCCTCGGGTACACGACGTTCACGCAGAAGCAGGTCAAGGAGCTAGAGTCAAACTTTACAATGCCATGCGGCAACGCCGCTGGCAGTGAGGTGCCGTGCCCACAAACTGGAGCGGAGGACCAGACTTTGCGGTTGGTTAAGAGCGCAAGCTGCACGCTGATGGAAGCTGAGGCCCAGAGGCAACTTGGCCTCCCTCTGACCTCATGTCCCATTGAAAGTACCGTGACGATCTCGACTGGTTGCGAATATCACAAAGGCTGCTCTCTCGTCTTCACAAACCCCAGCAACGGTTTCTCCATGCCTGTCCAAGGCGTTTCCAGCTGGGCATGGAAGGGGACGAAGATCCTCTTTTGGACGCAAGTACCGCTGGACGAAGTCAACGCCAACTGGGCAACAGGTGAGAGCCTCGTCGTCAGCTACTCTCCAGCAGAGGACCCGAAGAAGAACTTGGCGCTGACCTTGGTACATGGGGTTGGATCTGAGCATGGGCAATCATGGACTCTCAACAGACCCAAAGCCAGGTTGCGGTATGGAGCAACCAACGTCGCGCGAGACTACACTGTTTTCACTGTCGAAGCTTTCTCTGTGATCAGGCCAGGGCAAACTTACGCTTTCAGGCAGTACTTCATCTCAGATGCGTTCGAAGGGATGCAGGGGAAAGCCTCGCGCTGGGTCAACCAGACTTCACAGAGGTTTTACAGCGCTGGAACGAGAGCAGGTCGTGATATCTTCCTCTGCTCCTGCGACAATCGCACGTTCGGGGCGACGTTGCAGGAGTGCGACAATGAGAAATCCGTCAAAGTGTGTGCGGGGAGCTCAACGCCGGGAACAGGAAGAAAGCCCTTGTTTGCTATTCAGTGCGGCGACATCTCCTACGTTGGCAGTGATCCCTACTCCCTCGCGCCATGGGCCGAGAACAGCTCTGGATACTGGAAGCCTTACATCTGTGCTTCCAGGCCCGGGCTGCGCCCCACGTGGCGGCTGCTTGGGTACTTTGCAGAGGGGGCTTGTGCTGTGCTGTCATCAGCTCGATTCGGGTCAGAGAAATGTCCTAGCGAGCTGCCGTGGGCACAGTCGGGCCCCTACGACATCTCAGTGTGCTACGAGACGTGGAGCTGGGCCAGTCTTGTTCCTGCCGTGAAGGATGGGCAGGCAACAACAGGCGGGTTGGGGGAGCTGATGGTGCCCGGGTGGTATGAGGTCTGGCTTTGCATGAGAGATCATGTCTGTCCGATGGCAGCGGGGAGAACGGCAGGGCCAGCAACGATGTGTTTCGTGTTCGACGAGAGGGAGAAGCTGTTCGTCCCATGGTACACCCGAACCTTGTACATAACATCGAAACTGACACACGTTGCTGTCGCAGGGACCTTGCAGAAACTTTGATGATCAAAGGTGCGAGCGCTTGATAACGGGGAAAGTGAGAAGGAGATGAAGATTGAATGTGGCGATGAAGCCGGGGATTCACCCCAACTTGGCAAACTAGCAGCAAGCCGAGGCTGCACTTCTCGTACCGTGCTTGACCAGAAATAGAAACTAACGACGCTAAGATGCTGTGTAGAATAACCTTTGTATTTGATTTGCTAGTGAACACTATTTTTTTCATGTTAGGGACCCGACTAAGGAACTTCGGAAGTTGTTCTTTCCGACGGTTCAACGTTCGGTCTGACCATCCCCAGTGAAAGAAGAACCCCAGAAAAGAAATCCAGCAAAGTCATATAGACCACTGCATGTACTGACTTCATCTTGCTGTCACGTTCTGCCGTATCATCAGTCATGTCCAACAGTTGTTAGAGTGATGACTAGTGCCCGTGTCAAGTCATTCCGAGGCGGGCCGATATCTCTTTTTAAAACGCGTGTTTTAGGCTAAGTTTAGGTACACCTGGAGGGGGTGGTATTGCTGGTCGTCTCGAGGGTAGGGGTAGTCGAAGATTGAGGTCCAGGGGTGGGTCAAATGAAGTATGTAGAAGATAGCGAGACCCAGTAAGAGGGGATGGGTAGGGTGGTCGGAGGGTAAGCTGGTAACGTAGATGACTTCTGGGGTGGGTGGTAGATGCTGTGCTTGTGGGGTGCGGTAGGAATTGGGGTGGGTGGTCCAAATCTGGTTCGTAGCCCAAACATCCTGAAGGGGGTACAAATTCCCCCGGGGGGGTAGGGTAATTGACCACTCTGGGTGGGTCATTATCATATGTGCATTGGGGGGGAAAGGGGGGTAGGGTAATAAGGATACTCTGGAGAGGAGCACCCTCACCACCCACCCACATAAACAACTTTGGGTGCTTTTCTATTACCAAAGGACCCTAGGCAGCGACTAGTTTTCCTAGGGTCCTTTGGGTATCCCCTACATCTACAAAAATGCTTTTTATTAAGTCCCTGTGTTCCCTACCATGGCGAGATTACCATATGTTAGCGCCTTCCCTGCAGCGATCCCCGATGCTGACACTCTCCTTCCCCTCTATACTCGACCTCATCCTTCATCTTAACAAGCTACATGCACATCGGCAGCCATAGCCTCAGTTAGAAGACTGCACGATCGCATTTGAGAACATTTGTTACAATAGCTTCACAAGTTTCACTGGTTTCATGTACACAACACCCACAAGGCCTCAGACTCGTTTGAAGCTAATGTCTTGAGCTGATTTCAGATATTAATCACAGTTAGATATGCTCGAAGAATAATTGATCTGGCACAGTGACATTGTAGGCAGGTTGCTGGAATCTTTATGAAATCGGGGGGTAGGAGCTGCAACACATTTTAGAGCATGGGTTCCTCTCCTTCTACGTTGCTGGTGTTGGAAGGACCCAATGGAACGCGACAGATACACACGGGCAATCAAACCTTTCTTGTCACTCGGATGATCAGCCCTTCCGACTCCAGGTCAGAGAAGGACATGCACGCGATACGTCGCTGATCCTATGGCAGGGAGATGTCGCTGATAGCGCAGCAGACCAACCAGGTCGCGTTTGCTGGCCCGTCAAGAGGACGAGCGCAGATTTTTCAGACGTCGAACATCAATGCGAGGAGCGCCGACCGAATGATGCTGCTGATGGAGGCGCTGGTGGAGTTCCTGGAGGCAGTTGAGGGTGGGGCGAGGGGAGGGACGCTAGTTCCACAAGCAGATCTAAGGACCCCGACATCAGTCGTAGCCTCGCTTCCTACATGCAGATTCTCGGTGACCGAGCTCCTGATGTGCTATATGATCTCCTGAACGAGGGTAGCAGGGGGGGGATGACTCCAAGGAGTGCTACATCTGCCTTTCGAACTTTGAGACGGTGAGTTGGCAGCATCGGTTGGGTTCGTGTGAGTGAAGGATCGATGCAGGACGAGCTCATACGAAAGCTCCCCTGCCAGCACGAGTTCCATGCTCACTGTATCGACAAGTGGCTGCTAGACGTCCATCGGACTTGCCCGTGTTGTCGGGTAGACATTTGCGAGGTGATGCGTCCCTTGATCGAGCGGGTGAAGGGTTTGACATGCACTTGCAGGCGCTAGAGCCTTGTGAGGATCAGAGGGAAAAGTTAACAGGAGGGAGATCGGAGCTGACAGCAGCGGGGTGGGCTCGAGAGCAGGACTAGCTTCCGACCTGAGCTCGCTGTTCCAAGAAGAAGGGCAGGAAGCGGTGAGGACGAGGACGCGATAGCCTGCCGCAAACTCACGCGTGATGATGTCAGGGAAGGGCAGCGTCGCTGCTGCAGGAGCCTTCTCCTCCGTTTCCTCCTGCTTCTCCCACCCTTGTTGCCTCAAGGTGAAGGGAGGGGGCAGTTTGGCCTCTGCTTCTGATCCGTTGCGACGCAAGGCAAGGCAGTCAAGCACGTGTAGCTAGCACCAGCGGCGTGCGAGAGTTTTCGGTACGGGGAGAACCGTCTGTGGGGAGCACGATTGTTGCATCTTCAGAGGTGAGGAGACGGAAGGAGGCCGGTGGGTTTTCTGAGATTGTTTGCTCCACAGCCCACAGACGCAATGAGAGGACGTGTAAGTCTGATAGAAGAAGAGCCTGCCAACCTTGGCAACTTTGGTATCCTTCAAACCATTGAAAGGTGAGGAGATACTCAGTGCTTCCCATCGTTGTGATGGCTGTAACCCTCCTGCAGCCCCGGGAGCAGTATATATCGCAATAACCGCCTGCAGATGCGGAGTAGAAGAAATTCTAGGGTAAAGCCACTCGATCATGCATTGCAAGCCTGTTCTTGACTCGTTTCGACCAGACTTGTATTATATCATGATTGGCACGCCTGTCAAACAGAAGCACTGTGTATGTAACTGGACACAGAATCGGATGTTGGGCTTTTCCTGGGATTGTGCAGATATTCATTCAACCATATGATATTCTTCCTTGCGCTTATTAGTTACAAGTTTCCCTCAGTCAGGCAGTCTAGCTGTTAGGCATCCTCAAGTCTGCCAGAAAACAAACATCAATGTAATGAACCAATAGTTGAACCGACAAAGCTGGCACACACGAGCAACCACAGCAAGGAGATTGACTTGTCATGATGGTTGTGGATACCGTAGTCGACGAAGTCCACCAGCCGGTCGTTGTCGTACATTGCGTCCTCCAATGCCTTTGTCCCACTGAGCCCGATGTCGTTTGATGCTGTGATCAAACACCGCATCGACGAGCTAGGATGGCGTCAGATTCCGCCAGGGACCAGGAGGAAGGAGGACGAGGACTAGGAAGTGGGAAAGAGGAGGAGAAGATGAGGAAGCGGGCAGGAGGAGGAGGAGGAGGAGGAGGAGGAGACAAGCAGGAGTGACCTCTTCCGTGATGCACGTGCAAGGCAGATGGCTCCTTCGTCGCGGATGTAGTTGGCTCTGCAACAGGAGGTCAGTGGACGTCAGACCGGCACATCCGTTTCCGCACTTGAGGTTGACGACTGCGATGACGAAGTTGTTCTCTATGGCTTCAGCGATGCTTCTAGCCCCCTGGTCGGAGATGCCGCATGCTGGATGGAGACTCAGGTCCTCTGCTGCAACGGCTCGTTCTCACCGTGCGCGTCGAGGTAGGTCAGGGTGCTGTTGAGCTTGAGGGCCGTCGCGATCTCTGCGATGCCTTCGTCTCTGATGTCGTTGGTACTGTAGCAATCAATATCAGGTCTTGCAAGGAAGAGGTCGAGGTCGAGGAGGAGGAGGAGGAGGAGGAGGAGGAGGAGGAGGAGGAGGAGGAGGAACATAATGAGGAGGGGGGTGGGGAGGAGGAGGAACACAAGGATGAGGAGGAGGAGGAAGAGTCGGTGATAAGGGGAGGGGTAAAGTCTGTCCTCAGGGAAGGTTTCTATCGACTCAAGAGGAGGAGGGAGGAGAGGCAAGCTACAACCTGATATCAAGGTACATCAACTTGGTGTTGGACTGCCAAACTTGTTGAGCATTGCTGTGCGCTCGCAAACAATCATCACCGTCAGAGCTCGTCCTATCTGAGTTGCTCCCAACTTGCTGATGTTGTTGCAGCTCAAGTCAAGTCCCTCAAGGCTAAGACCACGATCACTTCTCCTCCTTCTCCACCTCCACTCCTCTCTCACTTCTTGCATGTCCCAGTCTTTAACAAGCTCCCAAGCTCCCCAGCTCCTTCATCTCCGACCTGCTTGAACGCCAGCCGGAGGATTTTGCAGTCTCCTCGACTCTCTATCAACTCCTTGAACGCGTTCTGAACAGCAGTCAGCCCTTGCAGCGTCGGGCACTTGCTGACCGTGTATCTAGGAACTAGCCCGCCTGGGTTCGAGCTCGACAGCGCTCTGACATCTTCAACAGCAGAAGCGTCAAGATGAAGGAGCAACATCAAGACACGGGAAAGCTAACAACGACGTGGCAAGATCATAACAGCATGCACATGGGAAGAAGACACATGAACAAAGTTTGAGCAGCACCATCAAACCCGAGACAGTCAGACGTCACAGCCATGGAACACCAAGTCGAGCATGCGCATGCCAATGTCCCACCCTCAGGGATCGTCCCAGGTACTCTAACGCCGTCTCCGGCATCTCCGAACCCATCGAGCTGGTCCTCCTGAAGGCAACCAGTCATTCCTCCTCCTCCTCCTCCTCCTCCTCCTCCCCTCCCTCTTCCTCTCCCTCTCCCTCTCCCTCTCCCTCTCCCTCTCCCTCTCCCTCTCCCTCTCCCCCTCCCTCTCCCTCTCCCTCTCCCCGTCTCCCTCGTCCTCCCCCCGCCCCCCTCCCGGTAATCATACTTGACTCTCTGTCTTCTGCGAAGCAAGAGCATCAGTGGGATGTAACAACGTGTCTGTCAGACACTACTACCTTCTCGTCTCCCACCGCCAGCGGAACTTCCTTGAGGTCCTACATAGCGGCGACTCAGTACTGCCTCCTCCCTGCCACCCGTCCCTGTCTCACCCGTATGGTCGGTCGTTTCTTCACCCCCTCTGCCATCTTCTTCCTCCTCCTGCTTCTGCTCCCCTTGCTTGTCTCCCCTCCCCTCCCCTTTGCTCCTCCTGCCCCCTTCCGAAAGTTCCGCGCGAAATTTTAAAAAACCCGGATGAGTCCCGTCTGCCCCCTCCCCTGCTAATGCCTCCTCCCCGACCGGCCGCTCCTCTCCCGGGCATGTCGCGCGCCCTACTGCCTTCCCATGTCCCTGCCATGATATCCTCCCTCCTCCTCCCTCTCCTCCTCCCTCTCCTCCTCCGTCCCTCACTGTCTCCTTCCGTCCCTTCCTCCTCCTCTTCGTCTTCCTCCCCTCATTGCTGGTGATGTTTCTTTTTTTTATTCTTCCTCGCTTGCTAGGGTTAAGAACATCAGGGGACTCTTCGACACGGACAGCATGACGGGAAGCTTGTCGACCTGCTTGTCCACCATGCTGAGGAAGAAGAGGAGAAGTGAGAGGAGAAGCAAACTGATAACGATCAAGACAGCATGAAGAAGAAACGTAGCGCAGGGAAGGAGAGAGCGAGCAGAGGAGCGTGCGGCAACAGTACAAGTCACCTCCTTGGAACACGAGACAGGCATGCCGTGATGTCTCTCTTGGGGTTGAACTTCTTGAAACCTGACGCAACTTCAGTCCAACCCTGCCCCTCCCCCTCCTCCCCCTCCTCCTCCTCTCACGAGTTTCCGCAATCCTCCGGCCTGATTCCACGTCCCATCCTCTCAGCACTCCGTCCACCCCGCAAGCATACAGAACCCTTCGTTGGAACAGCATCAGACTAGGTCGGCAACCCACCGCCTTGCATGCCTTTCTTCATGGTCGAGGACCGGGCGGACAACGGAATGGCTGCCATGGCGATGAGTCCTCGACTAGCAACACCTTGCCGACAGCCTCCTACCTGTTCTGATGTCCTTCATATGCCATCGTCGGCCGTGCTGTTGAGGATTGGGAGTGAGACGGGAGGACCGCGGGAGGAACAGGCAGGAGGAGCAGGAGCAGGAGCAGGAGCAGGAGCAGGAGCAGGAGCAGGAGCAGGAGCAGGAGCAGGGGGGAGCAAGAACCTGTGAAGCGAAGGTCCCACCGAAAGATCTCGCCATTCATGCTCGCGGCCATGACAGACTCGCCGGGTTGTTGGCAAAGGGGTGAGATAGAGCAGATGCCTCGGGACATTCTGCAGGGTCAGAGCTTACAAGCGCTGCAAAGGAAAAGCTCCTCCTCCTCCTCCTCCTCAATCACCACAACCACTGCTTCCTCCTCCTCCTCCTCCTCCTCCTCCTCCTCCTCCTCCTCCTCCTATACCTGAGCTCCATGGGGCTCGCCTTGGACCTGAGGTCAAGAAAGCTTAAACAACCATCCCTGCATCCGTTGGCTATCACGTTCCCTCCCTGCCATCGCAGAGTCAGAGATCTTGCCCTCCTGATCTCAACTCTCAGGAGACATTCTTCGGGAGGTACGACTGGGCCATGACTTCGGATCTGTACTGATAGAACCGCTGCTTACCCGACTGCAAAGACGAATGGTGAGGAGAAGGAAGGAAAGAAGGGGGGAGAGAGGATGAGAGGGTGGGAGGGGAGGAAGATCGCGGGCACGTACTGGGACGTCGAATATTTTCACTCCTTTGGATGAGCCTGCCGCCAGCTCCTCCTCTTTGGTCGGAGACCAGCAGCAAGTCCAAAACCTGCCGAGTCGGTCATGAAGGGGAAGGCGAGTAGCGGAGGAATCAGACGTCTCTCGTGCTGAGAACCACTGCCTCCTGTATCTGAACTCATCTGCTCCCCACGTCAACATCCGGGCCTCCCTCCTCCCCAACACCACGTGCTCACTCGTCTCGTAGTCGAAGTTCATGATGTGGATCCCTCCGGGCTGGCAACGAGTCAGAACAGCAGCGGCAGACATGCGCAGGACTCACTGATTCGCAGGAGACGATCGTGGTGGCAAAGATCTGAGAGCTCCGGTCGCTCCCCGCCGCCATCCCATCATCTGCCATGGGCTGTCAGAGCAAGGTCACAGCGGAAAGCAAGGCTGCTGTCACCTCCTTTGATCGCCAGATGCTTGCAGACGCAGTATGGAGATTTCTGCATAGAGGGTCGGATAAAATTTCTCCTCTTGTTAGCAGCAAAAGGACCTCACAGACTCTGAACTTGGGCTCGCTCTCTCCCTCACTATCAGCTTTCAACATGACGAGTCCCTGATCAGACTGATCAGAACACGAGCAAGCTTGTTGGAAGCTCCAGCACACCGATCTTCCTGCCATGAGCACATCCTCCCCTATCGTTCCTAGACCAACTCCGACGTATCCCTGGCACGCGCTCTGAAACCTGAAGCATCAGCAACAGCTCTCCCTGGTTCTTCTAGACTCGCCTCCGCGCCGTTCCAGGTCACTTCAACCTTCTTGGTCTGCAGCAGAGACAGGCTGGAGGACTGGAGCTTGTGCTGAGTGAAGGACCCCACCTACCCCGTCAACCGACTCAGCGCTGGAAAGGAACCCGTACGCATCGCACACCTCGCGCTTCTTGACGGACCGAAAGAGGCTGATGGAGCTGCTTGGTCTCTCCCTCTTCTCTCGATTGACACCCTCCTGCCTTGTGGAAACTTTAGACGCCTATACCGTCCTCCTCCTCCTCCTCCTCCACCACCACCACCACCACCACCACCACCACCACCTTCCTCCTTCTCCATCACCACCTTCCTCCTCCTCCTCCTCCTCCTCCTCCTCCTCCTCCTCCTCCTCCTCCTCCTCCCGCATCTCTACAGCCTCCATCTGCCGGTGTCTTCATCATGATCATCCTGATCTACCGCCATCTTGTCCTCTTCCTCCTCAGCATCACCAATACCTCGGCGAGTCGACGGTGCCTGAAGCTCTCGCACGGGTGTAGGCGGAGGAGGATACGACACATCCATCTTTGGGTATCGCAAAGTAGGCGTCGGCTTCTGCATCGTAGTAGAAGCCCGGTATGCTCCTCTTCATGGCACAGAGAGGAGCGAGAAAGGACAACAAAGTGAGCAAGGGCAAGACAAGCTGAAGGAGTACTGGAGCTGGGGCGCAGGAGCAGGAGCAGGAGCAGGAGCAGGAGCAGGAGCAGGAGCAGGAGGACGGGTAAGGGGCCGGGAGGAGGGCACGGTGAGTTGAGATGGGAGCGGCGGCGGGGGGGGCGGCAGCAAAACAAGGGCACAACTTTTTGCTCTTTGTTGACGAGGTTTTAGTCAAATTAGGAGAGAAGGAGGAAGAGGCGGAGGAAGTGGAACGCTGAGATGGGACGGGGTAGGATGAGGGTGACGAAGAGGAGGGAGACGAAGGAGGGGAGGGAAGAGAGGGAGAGGAGGGAGACGAAGGAGAGGAGGGAAGAGAGGGAGAGGAACGCTGCATGACACGATAAGGGGATGGACGGCGACAGCATGGGAAAGCATCGGCTGCGGACGTCGCCAAGGGAGAGCGGGGCAGAGGACCTGGTCCTGCCGATCTTCGTCAGCTGGAACGGGACCTTGCAGTCAGCCAATGTACGCCAGCATCAGCTGGTGGAGGAGATCAAAGAATTCCTCATGTGCGGGGAGGAGGTGCCGGCAGGGCACATGCACCTGGTCTACAACGGAAGGTTGGTCGACCCCGGCATGCGCGCAGCTGACCTCGACCTGCGCGAGGGCTGCGTCCTCCACCTCGTCCTCAACGAGAGCCCCTTCCGCGGGAGGAAGCTCTACGTGCGGGACCTCGGGAACCAGGGGGTCGTCCGATCCGTCAGCTGCAGCCAAGACTTCACCATCAGGGAGCTGAAGGAGGAGATAGCCTGCCTGCCTGACTCCCCAGCTGTAGACCAGCAGAGGATCGCCTTTGCGGGCAGGGAGCTGGAGGACGACTACACGCTGAGGGAGTACAACATACAGAAGCCGTCGGTCCTCCTCCTCCTCAGGAACGAGACGTCCTCCCGGGACCTCTCCTCCTTCCTGTCCTGCACTTCCCCCGAGAGCGAGGAGCTGAGCGTTCCCCTGGACTCAGTAATTAGGATGCAGTTCAGCTCCATCGAGCAGGACGAGTTTCAGTTCTGGGGGCAGATGCTCGGCTCCCCCGACATCAGGTCTCTCACGGCGAAAGAGTTCGAGCTCAGGAGGTGGGGGTCAAGCTCGGACATTCCAGGGGAGTTCGACTATGACGAAGAGGCCAGGGTCGTCACCTTCATCCCAGAGCAGCCGCTACAGGAGGCTTCCCACTACACCGTGTGCGTGAACAAGGCCAGAGCCAGGAACGAGAGCTACTTCTTCGACCCGGACGCAGGGCTCAACCCCTCCTACCCAACCTCACCAGGAGGAATCCTGCACAGTAAAGTGCACGAGCCTGTAGAGGGCTGCGTCACCTGGGACTTCTACACGGTAGGATACGTCCCTCTACGGGTGACGTCGATCTATCCCCGTCCGCACTCCACCGTGCAGGTACACAGCACGGAGATCAGCGGGGAGCAGGCAGAGGAGGAAGGGTCGGCCCATGGGGTCACCGCTGTGGGTGTAAGGAAGACGACAGTGCCGGTGGTGATCAGCTTCAGCGGCCCGCTGAGCCTCAACGAGAGCGTCAGGAGCTGGGTGACCATCCCCGGGTACGAGCTGCTCGAGCCTGTCTACGATCCTGCCAGCTACAGCCTCATCTATGAGATCGGCTCTCCCCTGCGAGGAGGAGAGTGCATTCGTGTACACGTTAACACGGGTTTGGTCCAGGGGAGCAGAGATGAGTCGCTGAAGGTGAGAATTCTTCAGAACCTTTAGACTGCCCTTCCTCCTCTTCCCTCATCTTCCCTGCTCTCCCCATCCTCCCCATCCTCCTCTTGCTCTCCCACTCCACCACTTCTCCTTCGCACCTTGTTTTCTTCTTGCCCTGCTGTCATTCTTCTGTCCCTTCTCCCTCCCCCTCTTCCGTCTTTCCTCGGCGTCAATGATGTCGATGCGTTTGCAGCCTCTACAGCAGGACGGGCTCTTCCGAACTGTAAGCTTCACATGGAAATTCTACACATCCGATCGGAGCATATATCATGTGAGCATGGGAGGAGGAGGAGGAGGAGGAGGAGAGGTCATTGTAATTGAGCTCCACAATTACTCACTCGTGCTATTACTGTAGAACGCCAACTTGAAAGCCTCGGGTCTAGAGAATGTTGTGCGAAGATGGGAGAACGGGAAGATCAACGCGACACAGCGAGGAAGGAAGAGGGGGACCGACGTGAAACTAGCGAACAGATCGACGGCCATGGAGGCTGCCATCCAGGCGGGGTTGACAAGCTCGCAGGCGGCAGGTATGAAAGGACATCACATGACTTCCTTGTAACGCCTTCGCCCTCAGCCGCAGCTGGGTACTCATCGGAGCAGACGCGAGAGCCAGCGAGAGTGTCTGCTGGTTCGATCGTCTCGCTGAGAACTTACATGGGCCAAGGTAACCGTTAGTCGCAGGACGTCAAATTCAATCGTCAGCGCAGTCAAGCAAGCAGGCATCGTCAAGGTGTCTTGTGCTGTTGCGCTCGTCTGTTGTGCTGAAGTTTGTTCGGCTCGCAGAATTTACCAGGCAGATGCAAACGTAACGGACGTGGAGGATCCGATGGGGAGCAGTCGGCCTCAGCGCCCAGTGTCGAGCAGCGAGGGCATGCTCGAGTCCCTTCAGAGCACTTTGAGCGACTTGTTTCAAGTGAAGCTCTTTTCATAGGCATCTCCTACCTTTACAAACTTACGGGAAACACCATTCATGACTCCCTCCATCATCATCTAGTCCGAGTTGTCGGAAGAAACAATCCGAGTAACCAACTTCATGGACTCGCTCACGTCGCCTTGCGGTGACCCCCGTTCTTGCCGAAGGATCGGCGAGAGACGAACACGAAGATGTAGTAGTCCGCAAGGCCATGCACTAGGAGAGGGAGGAAGAGTCCTCCTCCTTGATACTTGAGAGCCGACATGATCAACCCGAACAAGAAGGTGAGAAACACGCCTGCCACCCCGGATGGAGTTCCATGAATGTGCGCGAGTCCGAAGAAGAACGACTGGGTCAGGTCTGCCTCCATGTCGCTCATCCCGGCCTGCCGCAGCTCGTACGCAAACAACCCTCGGCTGAGCCCTTCCTCGCACAACGCGTTCAAGAACCCCAGGAACAAGCAGAGGAGATGTCCCTGTAAGGCTCGTGAGCAGTCCTTGGCAGCAGAGCAACTCTAAAGACCTACCTTGAGGCCCAACTTAGCCTGGTACTTGTCTCCAAACTTCGCCATGCCTGCATGTGCCCCCCGAGATCTTGCCAGGGTGGACCACAGATGAAGGGCGAGAAAGGTGACGCCGGAGACTGCGATGGAGCAGGTGAGCATGAAGAAGCTCGGCGCGGGACCCATTTCCATAGAGGAGGGGGTTGAGAGGAGGATAAAGAGGAGCTCGATGGCCTTGTAAGAGCCCGGGCCCAGGGGACCTGACTCGCCGATGAGAACCTTCGGGGTCTTGACTAACAATCGCTCTGGTAGCAGTCGCGGCCAGAGGGCCATGATGTAGACCACCGCGTTCAGCAGACATGTATTGTACCTGGCGAAGTAGAAGGAAAGACAGCTGATGGCTACCACAGCAGCTCTGGGGAGTCTGGAGAAGATGACCGTATGCGTTCCGCTGACGCAGAAAAGGAGCAGGAGGGTCTTGACTTGGAGCTCTACCATCTCTTGCAGCAGAACCTCTGTTCCCTTGCTTCCTGCCTCGCTTATTGTATCGAGAGAATTCTCCTTCAATCTACTCGATCCCAATCTTCTTTCCACTTCCAATTTTTACTATCATTCACCAGCTTGCCAGGACCACCCGAATACTGCTTCACCCTGAATATCTTGTCATCATCGCTTCTCACAAAGATTCTTCTCCTCGCTCTTTCACCTTCACCTTCTACTACTTCTACCTCCTCGCATTTTATAGAACGCAACTCCGCGCAACTCTCTGTCTCCGTACGTCTTGTTTGAGTCATCACCCCCCGTTATGATACAAAAATGTAGTAAAGAATACCCCTCCTTTATCATGACCACCCCATTAATCCCATCAATCGCGCAGTACCCCTGGTTGTAACTGTTTTAGAGGTATGCTGACAGTCC
Organism: Guillardia theta CCMP2712; assembly: GCF_000315625.1. Classification (NCBI taxonomy): domain Eukaryota; class Cryptophyceae; order Pyrenomonadales; family Geminigeraceae; genus Guillardia; species Guillardia theta. The sequence continues at coordinate 248,549 of NW_005434639.1, forward strand.
ACTTTTGGCTATGTCAACTTCGCCGGATAGCTCAGTTAAAGAGCCTCGGATCGCCCCCCCAAGTTGACTTATTCCCCGGGCCCCGGGCCGGCTGGCTGATCCGAGTCCCGGGGAGCGCAGCGGCACTGCAGCGGATCCGATGATCCCACACAGTCTAGGGCAGGGGGCGAGGCCGGGCCGACTCAGCCCGGCCAGTTAACCAGTCACGCGGGCGCTGAGGGTTGGGACTGAAATGTCATGATGTATCTTACTTGAAGTTAAGAATAACAAGCACTCCACGTTCAAGACAAAAACAGATTTCCGATGACTACCGCGGCACCGCAGGCGCTTGACACAAGCCGGGTCATCATCTGGCCAGCTTCAAACGTTCACCGTGCCTGCTAGACCAGCTCGACTTTCTGCTGCTCTACAAGGGAAGCGATATCGCTGCTCAGATGTCAAACCCACTCTGCATCTCGACTCCACCAACCTGAACTTCATGCAGACGAAATCTCCTGAGTTCATCTCCAACTCGGCGTCCCCCACCTGTGTGCGCTCAAGTCATCCGGGGAGCCTTAAAGTTGAGTCTCTCACTTGTACATCACCCAAATCTTCTAGGACGTGTACAAATACGTGATTATCGACTTCCGGCTGTATGAAATCACCATCTACCAACATGGGCACTCTGACCAGACCTTGACGATCATATATTGAAGGTTCAACTTCTGCAGCTTCTCGGGAATGCCGGACAAGAAACCTGAAGCATCACAGTCATCCAAGAGAAAAATGGGAAGTTCGCACAACAATTGTTGAAGTGCTTCTCGAAAAGGTCTGTGAACTGTTCGCAGAACTTCTGCTCTAGCGGCGACATCATGTCGAATCTGATGAATATGTGAGGAAACGAGAGTCCGACGGGGTCAACCACTCACTCTGACTTGTTGGCTAGAAGATGGGCATGAAATTGCTGTATCTTTTTCAATCTTGAAACTATCTCAGCACCATAACACGATGATATGCATCGGACGTCAATCACCTATCACGATGGTACGAGTTCAACCTGTGAAGAGATCAGCAGGGAGTACTACGATAAGGAGATCCGTACATGAATTTTATCCTGATGGTCCAAAGTAGGAATTCAAGTCGATCAGTCAAGGGGTGAAATACTGAGGAAGGAAGAATTCTAACCTGTCAAGCTCAAGCTCCAACAAGCTGATCATAAAGTCTGTCGTGCTGCCCAGGCTGTCAAGACCCGAAAATCTTAGCCTCGACCCTTTCACCTGTCTTTGCTCATTTTGCGAAGCTCTTCGATGCATGAGTCTTGGTCCTGCGAACGATCATCATGCAACATAAAACACTTCACATTCTTACTTTGATGGCTAGGTCGACAGTTTCTACCAATTCTTTCTCTGCAATCGAAGCATATAAATAATCTTGCGAATGCAAAGCAATGCAAAGCGATCAAAATGCATCTCACCATAAGGTAGCAAAGTGGGAGAACAGCGCTCATTCCTCCAAACCTTCACAGTGACGTGATTATGACAACAAGATAATCATCATTATTTGACTATCACCCTTTTCAGAAGCAGATCGTATGATGTTTGATCGTCGTCATTGTTTACGTAATCCATCCTGTATCTATGAAAACATTTCAAGTCAGCGGGAAACAATCTTTGTCTCACAAATTTCTCTGTGTCTCCGTTGATTCTTTGTCTTATCTCTTCTTTGCGTTGCCTCCCTCGTCCCTACCTGATCTCACTCCAATGATTTACTTCCAAACTTATCTTTTCTCATCTTTCCTCCCCACATCTTCTCCTGCATGCCTGCTCCTCTCTTCCTCCTTTCCTCTCTCCTGCCTTCTCGATTCCCCATTCCTCGTTTCCACTTGCTCTGTCCGAACCGGTCCTCCTTTCCCTCTCAACCCTCCGCGCCATTTCCCTTCATACCTGTTTTCTGCTACCAACATTATACATGTCTATATTCAATATATTCTTCACCCTTTTTTGTAAAACGCAATAAATTTGATTATGAGATTTACTGCGACAGATATATTTCGAACAAAAACAATTGGAAAGGCGCGGTGTAGCAATTTGGCGGGAGATGGCGGGAGTAGCAGCAGGAGATGGAAGAGGCGACCAGGAAGATGCGCGTAGAGAAACAGCGAACACAGAGATATGCAATCACATCGAAGAAAGATGCCATGAATGTTGGAGTATAAAAGGGGAGCAAGTATCGCTCTGGGACGTGCATGAAAGGTGCTGAGTAGATTTCACACAATTTTCATGTTTCGCTCCCCTGCACACATCATCTTGTTTTGAATCTTCCCATGCACGACTCATGTCCAATCTCTTCATACGTGCCCTATTTATTTGATTATGAGAAGCTGAGAGAAAAGGTGTTTATGATATGTTCGTTGTGGGGATTTGATGCAAAATTGTGAATCGTGTGCTTGTCTCATTGTTCATTGATCATGACGATTCATATGCACGACACTGCAACAGTCCAACATTGAAGACTTGCTGTATTGAATTCTGCGTCTCGTGCTTATACATGTCATCGCAATATCACAGACAAGCAGCATAATTGATACAATGGAGTACATGTGAACGAATAAATGAGTGATCAAAGACGGTTCGAAACGATCTTTCTGCACTCTAGCCCTTGCAAGCACCTGCCAGTAGAGTTGACGTCTACTTCCATCACGACTTGGTCCTTGGCGCCAACGTGGATGAGTCGATGATAAGAGCAGTACAGGAGGCCATGCCAGCCATGAGCTTGTTGAAGGTGACAAACTGATTGCTTCCGTCCTGCAACTGAGTTAGACGTCTCAGACACGTAAAAGTCTCTTACAGTGGCAGACGAGACGATTGAATCCATCAAAGAGACTGACGGACAGCTGAAATCCCAGTGCCTGGCAGGCCCTCAGGGGGGAGGAGAGGGCGATGGAGATTACTTGCTGTTGATAATAGATTTGATGCTCCACATCAGAGAATTTCGGTCGAGCTGTGAGGAACGGACGTCAACTGTGCGCATCAATGCAGACGGGATCACCTGGAGCGTGCTTGGGGGAAACTGGTCTTTCACTTGTGCGATGAACTCCGAAAATACAAAGAGAATCTGTTTGAATGTACTTGAACCTCTCATGAGATATATTCGCTCTTCACCTGCCAATATGCTGCAATCTTCTTGTATGGAAACAAATTCTGAGTGTTTCCTGCACAAAATTTTCTCACAACCGCATTCCGAAAAGTGAATCCCATTGCACCAGAGGCTTCTCGCAGCAACTTTGTAGCATCGTCGTGGTGTTGCGTCGGAAAATCAGGACACAACAAAGATACCTGGGCTTGCAAAGATCAAGAGGAGGAAGCCCTCGTCACAACCATGTCCTGACCAGCTGGAAATGATCGTTGCAAGTCATCAGCTTGTCTAGGTCCTCACGTCAGTAATGCTCCTCCTCTGATCACCACAAGGACCTTCACTGGTGTTCTGATACGCCTCTACCGTCATCCTCACAAATGCCAGCCGGTTTCTCGGGGTAGCATTGACGAACTCAAACTCTCGCAGGAGGACATGATCGCCCTGCAGGATGGTTGGTACGACAGCGTGCACGGAGGGGGGGGGGGGGGATGGAAGGGAGGGGGAGTAAAGGAAGGGAGGAAGGACAAGGGACGGGGAAGGCAAGAGAAGTTCACCACTAGGACAGAATTGAAGTAATTCAGAAGGCCTTCCAGAGGCTTGTCGTCCCCTGCATGTCCATGAGAATCAAAGGAGGGGAGGAGACAGATTGAATTCACTGTTGTCCAGAATCTGACGAATGGCGTCCTGAATGTAGACATGGATGTGGTATCGCTCTACAGAAAGGAAGCTCCCGTTCAAACATGGGGGGATCACGTCAAATCTAATGGCTCACTTATGAATTGATCGGGGGTTAAATTGAATCGCTCATCGTCCTGAAAGGTGTTAGTCGTCAGGGAATCACAGGGAACCATAAAAAATGTGATGGCAAGAAAAAATCATGTGAAGTATGGAAGTGAAGTTTGAGAAGGAGAAAGAGAAGGAAATGGAGGTAGAGATGGATATGGAGATGGATATGGTGATGGTGATGGTGATCATGAACAAGTGGGCAGGGATTACGTTTGGGGTCATCATTGAAGCAACCCTTACCATTTTCTTCCTGTGAGAAGGGCTAAAGAGCGGGGATCCTGAAGCCATGTCGTCCCTGTGCCGATGGGGTCTCAGAGCTGATCTGAGCAGGTGTGGCGGTGGGGATCAGTCTGAAGGGAGACACGATGAGCAGGTGATCAGACGGGGGGCAGACGAGGCTGCTGCTGCTGCTGCTGCTGCTGCTGCTGCTGGATCCCTGGTGCTGAATCTCCTTTCTCGGTTTTACTCAAGACAGCCCACAAACCCGCCTCAGGTAGAGACACAACACTTTGAAGGGCGGACATTCGGCGGCGGCTGAGTCCCGGGTCCCCCGCCGGGCCGCCGGGCCGCCGGGCCGCCGGGCCGCCGGGCCGCCGGGCTACCGGACCGACACCGGAAGCCTGTTGGACTTGGACTAGAACTAGCGCTGAAACGAGTGAACTATGCTCAAAGTTTTGTATTCACTTCAGTCGTCGAGCACATTCCTGCAATTCTTGTATGACGAATGCTTTCTGTACATTGCGGTGGACGAGAGGCTCCCAGTGAAAATACCTGAAAATACCTCCAGATCAGTTGCGCCATCACATGTTGCAGCATCGTAGATACGGCAATGAGACGAGGTTGTATCCCAGCGCCCGTACTTGCTCGTGCTTGAGATTCTGCCGTGTAAAATCAGGACAGGGTGCAGCAAGTAGGGGATGGAGTATTGTACCGTCCCGCCCATCTCAGTCTCTTGTCTCCATGCGAAGTGCGAGGGTCCGTCGACCTTAGCAAGGGGTCAGGGCAAGAGACGACTTGCATCCTCTCAGGGGTTCACTTCGACGACAAGGTTGCAAGAAGGGATGTAGATGTCGAAGGAGTATCCCGATCGTTCGTCTATGTGCTCCTGCGGTGTCCACGGTCAGCACGGGAGGGATGCATTGCACAGCGCCAGGACCGAGAGGATCCAATCGCAAGCTTCCGCCGCTCCTGTCTGAACAAGTCTCGAGCCGAAGATGGCTTCGACCTGTTGGAGTCATGACAAGTCGCCAAGAGAGAGAGTCTGACAAGCTCACCGTGTTCTGGCCAATGTCCCTGAGGACATGGATGACCTCGGAATGGAAGCGAGAAGACTCAGTCAAGGCTCTGAGCTGACGAGACTCTGTGATGAACGCTTGCTTGCAGAGCAGATGTGTCGACTCCTCTATCGAGTGGGTCAACGAGCGGACCTCCCTTGGTGAGTTGGAATTCCCGTAGAATGCTCTGAAAACCTCCTCCCTGGTCACATTCAAGCACAGGTTATTGTACAGGAAGAACTGGTGAACTTGGCTGAGCCCGGGGTTGGTCAGAGACTTCATCAGGGTGTCCAAGGCTCGCCATATCCAACACAAGAGGGCAGGATCCTCGCTCTCAATCACCGCCGCGCTCCATGCTATGTTCGCCGCTGCCTGAGGTGAAACCTGACGCAGGGGGATGCGCAGAAGCTTGGAGGTGAGGTGAGAGGTCAAATCGTCCAGCCTGAAGTTGAGATTTGCGTAACAGTACATGAAGGTTGCGATTGACTGCACGTCAAGGCTGGCAGTTGGCAAAGAAAGAATCTCCTCCGATATAAGTTCGAGCAGCACGGGGTCGGCGATGTTACAGGCTGAGAACGAACTCAAGAGCGCCGCAACCTTCTGGGTGGTCTGAAGATTCCTTGACTTCAGGATACTTTCCCTGTCACGATGCCGAAGAATGAAGATTGCAGCTTCTGTCATGAGCTTCAACACCTCGTTCCGGTGGCAGCGGTTGTCTACGATCATTTTTTCGATCCTGCTCCGCGAGAACGCAGACAGGATGTCAGTGCAACTCTGCACATCGAACTTGTGAGGAGGATTCAGCAGTATAGCTTTGCAGAGGCAGTTGAGAAGCTCTTCATCTGACTCCAGGAGCCTCGCCTGCGAAAAGGACCTCACGAGCAACCCCAGCGATCTCGTCCCAAAGTGCTCTGGTGGGATCTTCTTCAGCAGCATCGACACCGTCCGAAACAATCTCAGGTGAGAACTCTGGTGGAGAACATCATCAGTGCTTCTTGCATACGCTGCCGCTATCATTGAGAGCGTCCGAGCCGTGAAATCGGAAGTTCTGTTGGTCAGCATGGAAGCCTGAGCCCTTGACCGCAGTACTTCAGAAGCTGAAGTGAAGAGAGCTGCAGAAAGACGGTCTTCCTTGGCCCTCTTGGCGGTGGCTGTCAGTGCCATACTGATGTGCCTGTTATCCAGCTCCTCGATGCGCTCGAGGACATGGCTGACAAGGGTTGTCGAGAGCACTCCTGCCTCGTCCCTCGCTCCCTTCAAGTCAGCTTGAGTTTTCACATCGTTGTCGTTGGTCCTGGAGAACTTGTACATGATGTTGAGAGCTATCGCAGCATCACGGGCGGAGAGCGACCATTTTGACTCGTGGATCAACGGCTTGACTAGTCGGATCACTTCGTTCAGGTCGCTGCAGCGCCTGAAGTCTGGCAGACGATCACCAGTATCCATCCTACCACCCTCATGGGGCTCTTCTGCGAGGGCTGAACTGCTGCGACACAGCGTCCTGCTGAAATCTCGTAAGCGAGACAATGCAGGAGCGACTGGACGGCGTTGGAAGGAGAGCCTGAGCGGTATGGGCAACGAAGACTGGGCCGGCAGGGATCGGCCGCATTGTGAAAGCTGTAGCGTACAGACAGGCCTCAAGGAGGAGGAGGGGGAGGAGGAGGGGGAGGAGTAGGAGCAAGCAGTGCCTCTAGTACGGCTCACAATCAACAGAGAGAAGGCAAGACATGAAGTTTCGGGTCGATCTGGCGAGTTCGGCAACGGAGGACCATTTGCTGACATCTTTTGACTGAATGTCAGCCCCACCAGAAGGAGGCAAGCCGCCATGAAGATTTTCGTTCTCATCTTCTAGCAAAGAAGGAAGACGGGAAGAGGAGGAAGGAGCGTATGTAGCTGACACCGGCGTCCTAACTCCTTCTTCGCCTCCACTTCTCCTCGAGAACCCCGCAGCACAACCAGTCGTAAGAGATTGCAGTCGAGTATTCTATCCTCCTTAGCTCATGGGCCTCGATCACCCCCGCAGCCCGCAGCGCTCACGTGTGCATGGTGACCTGCAGTGGCTCCTGCTGCTGCTGCTCTCCCTCCTAGCAGAGCTCCGCCTCCTCCCCGACCATCGCACGCTCTCCCTTTCGCCATCCATGGCGGGGGGGTAACAATCCCTGATGTCGCCAGGGGTGGTATACGTTTTGGTCCAGTACGGGGTACTTATCGGTAAAGTGAAGGGGTGGGGTAGGCGACTGCGGATCCCACCAGGAAAAGAGCTACGACTCTGCAAGGAATGAAGAAGAAACGGGCATGGCAAGAAGGAGGAAGGAGGAAGGAGGACAGGAGACAGGAGGATAGAGGAGGACGAGAGTGTTGAGAAAGGGTTGGTGTGCAGAGGAGAGGACTCGGTGAGAGCAGACGAGAGCGCATCTCGGACTGGGGCGACATGAAACGAAAAGGTGTCAAGTTGGCTGAATGAACAACGCACGGGGTGTAAGTTTGACATAATCGCAAGGGGGTCAGTTAAAACTTGAGGGGCAAGCGACCATCTCCACCAGCAGTATGGGGCTCCTAGCCGAACTGCTGGTGGCTGCCTTGCTGATAATGGGGATGCGGGGAGAAGGGAGGGAAGAGGGCAGAATGGGAGGAGGAAGCGATGTCAGAAGGTCAGTGCAAGACAGCATGATCTACATCAGTACAAAGGTTCCAGAGATAGAGGCCAACCAAGCTCACACTTTCCCGGTGCATGTTGGAGGCTTGATCGACGGCTTCCAGTATCGCATGCTCCTGATAGTCTCCCAAGGGGGGGAGTTTGTGCATGCAGAGGAGAGAATGATTGAGAATGTCTCTGAGGTACACCCCACACTTCCTCCTCTGCAGCCCAGCATGAACGAGTACGCGGTCTCAATCTCCATCTTGGATCCTTCGCTGGATCGGGACAAAGAGGAAGCACTCCTGGCTCGGCTGATAAGGCACATCAAGGTTTCCAACAAGGAAAGCTCAGTGAAAGCAAGCAGGAGGGACTGGGACTGCCAGACTGTTCTGGAGACGTATGATGCTGCCAGCGATACCAGGTGTGAGTCAAGGGCTGCAGCCGCTGCAAAGGTGGCAGCGGCGACAGTCGGAACTGTCGACCGAGCAGTCGTGATTTACAACCTTGCGCATCGATGGCGGGGCCCGTTGTCTGTTGTGTTCTACACCTCTACAGAGGAGGAGAGAGAGATTGTGAGAACGTTTGTGAGGGAAGAGCTTATCAGGGCGTCCAAGTCCTACTGCAAGAGCTTGTGGGTGCAGCTAGTCTCCGACTGCAAGGACAAGAACCAACCCGACGATCAGTTCAGTTTTCCTGTGAACAAGCTCAGGTTCGAAGCGATCAACGTACTCCCCCATGACTATGTGCTTTACGTGGATGCGGATTTCTTGCCGTCAGACAATGCTCTTGTCGAGATAGAGCGAGGGCTCAAAGAGTTTGATGAGCTTGAGAGTGCGCTCCTGGTAATTCCATGCTTCATGTCGGATGCCGATGCAAGTTGGCCTCGGCCGGTTGAAAGTCGAAGAGGAGAAGGAGGAAGAGGAGGAAGAGGAGGAGAGGAGAGCGAAGATGAGACTTGGGAGGTGCCGAGCATCGACCTGTCAACTCTGAAGCTTCACATGAAGGGGAGGAAGGTCCGACCGCCTGGCGCCCCCTTCAACATCCTCTCCCATGGCGCGACGGACTACGCGCGATGGCTGAGGGTCAACGGGACTGGCAGAGCATACGAGGTCAGCTACAACATGTGGTACGAGCCCTACGTAGTGGTGAACAGAAGGTTGTGGGGGGGGATGAACGGAGGAGGGCTCTTCGACGATCGTTTCGCCTTCGCGTTTGCTGACAAGGTCCAGTTGACCTACGAGGCAGCTGTCATGGGGTACCGCTTCTTCGTGCTACCCAGCGTCTTCCTCATCCACGTCCCGCAGGCCGCAGGCTTCAGATGTCTGCCGTCCAGCCCCGAACTCTGCGCGCTGAGCTCCAAGGATGTCGGGTGGAGAGCAGAGAACGTTGGCTTCCAGGCGAGCTTCGACCTGATCCACTTCATCCTAGACCTCCCAGTATGGGAATCGAGACCTTCGAAGCCGAGGAGCCGGCCCTGCTTCCTGCCCCCTTACAGGATCCTGCGGGACTTGAGCACCAAGGAGCTTCTCTCCATCCTCATCCCCGACTACTCGACGAGATCCAAAGGATGGAGCTGCTGCTTCAACGTCTGCGAGCATCTGCCAGTGAAGTTGCTCCACTTTGCTCACGCCTTCCTCGAGCAGAACCTGCTGGACCCTGATGACGCGGCGACTGCCCTCCAGCACAGCGAGGCGCTCCGTGTCGGGATGAGGAAATGGTGTGCTGACGTCACCCCGTTGTCAGGGTACCTGGTGAACACTCGCCAGGCTCAGATTGCGCTGGAGAGGCTGGTGCTGGAGGGAGGGCAGGGTGAGGCCGGAGCCTTCACCCACTACCTGGAGGAGGAGGGAGTGGTCACCATGCTGAAGCCTGTGCGCGAGGAGGGCGAGTTTCTCCTCCTGCATGCAGACAACCTCCCCTCCTGCGATCTTGTCGGGCCTGTTTACAGGTGCCTCATCACGACAGTGGACAACTCGACTGGGATGAATGGATTCGGGGTGAGAAGGACAGCATGGCTGGCTCCCTCCAAACCTCCTGCTGCAATCGAGCAGCAGCAGCAGCAGCAGCAGCAGCAGCAGCAGCAGCAGCAGCAGCAGCAGCAGCAGAAGGATGGAAGGGCTACTCAAGGATGGAAGAAGCATTCCGAGGAAGTCAATGTGAATCTCAACGTCGACGTCGAAGGATCCCTCTCGTGCCGGCCTTTCTCGCTGCTAGTGCGGGCTCGGGGCCTCCTGCCGATGGTCCAGTACCGGATGGAAACTCACCTCTACGAGAAGTACTCAGGTCGGACTTACTTCTCCAACGTCTCCCAGCTGAAGTTTGTGGGAGAGGAGGAGGAGGAGCTCGCCTACGAGTTCAGCTATCAAGTACCCAGGCTTGCTGGAGGAGATTTTACGCTGACTTGCCGGCTGTTGGATGAATACCCTGACCTCGCTCCCGGCGAGGAGCTCGTCGGAGCGAGGACCCTCGCCCTATTCGTCGATGCTTCCTCCTCGGATTGCCAGCAGAACACAGCAGGAGCGGATCAGGAGGTCGACAACTCGCGCAAGCAACCAGTGGAGGAGAAGGTGGAGGAGAAGGTGGAGGAGGTGGAGCAACAGGAAACTAGAGAGCATGTATGTGCGAGCTCGGAGTGGTGCGTGGATGTTGTAACTTCACCAACCATCGCCAAGAGCATCGCAAGGCTTCGTCGCCTTACTCGTGATCCTCTTCCTCTCCCGCTAAGGTCCATCTCGATGCCAGAGATCGAAGACTTCCTGGCTGCTAGGGACGAGACCGTTGCGGAAGCGAGAGGAGCAAGACAATTCACGGACCCACCTTCGATGCATGTGGAGGACAACTACATCCCCTCCTACGAGGAGAGCCTGTACAAGTTCTGGTCGATGCTCCGCCAGGGAACACCCTTCGCGCTCCTGCGCTTCGGGGATGGGGAGCTCGCGCTGCTGAACGGGGAGAGCTACCAGTGAGCTCCAGCATTGTTCGTTCCCTGCTCCTCCCTTGCTCCCCCCTTGCGGAGGATTGAAACCCCTGTGCTAATCGACGCGAGCAGGTCGAGGATCGACGTTGTTCAATGGTCGTCCCTCTCTAGCGACAGGGAGAGGGAGAGGATGAAGCTTCTGCTCGCGGACGCGTTCGCGCTCGCTCAAGGATGCAGCGCAGCTCCTGTCCTCAACAGCAGCTGCGTGTACCTCGGACTTCCCGTCTACTTCTGTGCTGAAGGGACAGAGACTTATCTCAAGGGTGGAGGAGGAAGGTGTGGGCGGAGGAATCTGAACCGGGGGGGGAGGAGAAGGGAGGAGGGGCTGACGGGAGGAGCAGGTGGGAGTGGCTGGAGTCTTACTACAAGCAGCCGGCGATCGCAAGTTACCTGGAGCGGACCCACATGAGGTTCTTGACTCAGAGCTGGCTGTGGGGCAACCTGAACTATCAGGTCTTGCGCTCCTCTCCGCTCCCTTTTCCTGTCCAGCTCGTCTCTCCCCCTCCTTCCCGCCCCCTCTCCTTCCCCTGCTCCTGGCTGACTGGCCCCGGTGCGCTGTGCTGCAGACAACGTTGGACATGCTGGAAGATGTCGGGAGATATCGAAGAATCATCCTAGTCTGCAACGAAGAGATCAGAGGTCGCTCCTCCTTCGACGATCTTCCTAGTTGGATCTCAACGATCCTCACGGTTCCAGGGGAGGGACTGCGCTGGTAGTCTCCCGCCATCCCTGCGTGCTCCTGCTAAGATGCTCCTGCTGTCCAGGTTCTCTGCCAACTTCGATCAAGTCGTGGACCAGGCGGCATGGCTGGCGAGCAGCGTGAACGACTGCGTCTTCGCCTTCGCCGCCGGGCCCATCAGCAACCTCCTGATCCCAGTGATGTGGCGAGCAAACCAGCACAACACATGTGAGTCTTGGAAGAGGGGGGAAGGAAGAGAGAGGAAGGAGGGACTAGCAGGGGAGAGAGGAGGAGAGGTTGGACGAGGAGGTTAACTTTCTTTGTGGCAGATGTTGACTTCGGCGGGACTCTCGACCTTGTTGTTCTCGGAAGGTCGACGAGGGACTTTCACCCCGACACGTCCGAGGGGGAGAAGACATGGGTGAAGGCAGGAGGAGCGTTGCAGCCAGGTCAAGAGTGCAGCCAGGTGCGATGGTCTATCCAGATGCGACTTGGTTCGATCGACCTGCTGTCGCTGTCTCCGTGAAGGACGTGTCCTTTGGGCAATCAACTTGTACACATGAGAGATGATTGATGGATGGTGTGGATTTCCATCTTGTAGATTATGACGCTGGGAAGGAAGTGGTACGTAAAGTTACACCCGAATGGCTCGAAAGCATTTTCAACGTGGTGAAGATAGTAGTTTGATCGCAAAGATTGGAGTGACGAGTAGACGGTAATTGTTTCATAAGATCTTCCTGGGGATGTGACCAGTTTCCTGCTCCTCGGCTCCTGCCCTTCGCTTCCCTCCTGCTCCTTGCTGCCTTGGGGCGATGAACAAGTTTGTGCAGTCAGTGCTGGGGGTAGTCTACACACTCAAATCACGGGTGGACCGAAGAATTTCATTAAAAACTAGGGGTCACATGGAAGATTTTTTCTGGAATTTAGGGGGTGGGGTATAGTGAGAGGGGGATGGGGTGGGGGTTATAAAGAGCGCTCCATGCGCACCACGCTGCTGGCTTGCGTGTTGTTGAGCGAAGCTATCCTCCCTTGCCGCTCCTTCCTACTCCGAGGCCCGTCGCACCTTCCCCGAACCTCTCTCCATCACAAGGCCCTCAGGCTCTCAGGAGGATCCTCGTCGCGCAGCAGCGTCTCCTTGTCAGCTCGTAGCTTGTCGGCCAGCGCGGAGATGGCCAAAAACGTGCTGGGGGGAGAGCTGCAGTGCTGCTGCACCTCCCCTAAGACTGGGTTCTACAGAGACGGGTTCTGCAACACAGGACCTCAAGACACTGGCCGTCATGTTGTCTGTGCTCAGGTTTCTGATGTGATTCACCTTTGTCGCGTGATCTCATGCGTCCTTCAGGTCACTGCTGAATTTCTGAACTTCTCGAAGTCCCGGGGCAACGATCTCATGGTGATCTTCAAAGCTCCTGCTGTCCATTCTTTGGCTTCTACCCTAGCCTCTCTGACATCATCAAGAGATCGTTGAGCGCTGAGTGTTTTTCCAGTCCCCAGCACCCATGTTCAGCTTCCCTGGCCTCAAGCCTGGAGACAGATGGTGCTTGTGGTATGTCATGATCTTCACCATCATGTGCTTGCAAGTGACATCAGACAGCGCTTCTAGGTGGAAAGAAGCCTACGATGCCGGGTGCGCCCCTCCAGTTTTCCTCGAGGCGACGCACGAGAACGTGCTCAAGTTCGGCATTGCCCTGGAGGACCTCAAGAAGCATGCGATCCCTTACGTGGGTTCTTGAATATTCTCCTTGTAAGTTTGGATGTCTTCTTGTACAGAGACATCGTGCATATAGAGATCCATGTGTGCTCTCTAGATGGGAACGGGCCACTGGTTTCCCTCCCGGGATGTTGGTTCGAGTGAATGCTTCTCCCTCACTGCTCTGAAGGGAAAATAGGGTAGGGAACATGTCTCCATGGACGAGATTCGATCTTGTTGGATTGGTAAGAGCAGAACCGTCATTCTCACCCACTTTCACCTTCATGGAAGAACCCTGTACATCCGCCGGAGGCGGCCTCCCCGGTCCGGGCGGTCACTACTGAGACAGTGCCGCGCACGTGATGAATCGGTAAAGGACCTTCACCTTCATGAGTAGCTCAGTTGTCAGACCCCGTTCACAACATCGATCCCGTTGGATCCCTCTTGCAGCCCCAGCTGTTAAAACTCAACGATACTACTGAACCGGAGCAGCATGACACATTGTTCAGAATTTGTCAGATTGGTCATGAATGGTCACGAAGACCATGCTCTTGTGCTACAAGTGGTGGGCCCCCGAATCTTCTATACATTGTAGACAGAGTCTTTCGATTTCTTGGGCTGTTTGCGTTGCCAGCGAGGCTCTTGGCTATTCCATGTCTTTCCGCATGATCAGGCTCAACAGTTTGATAGGCAGGCTGGGTTATTCTTTTTACAGGAGCGGACAGGTGAATCAGCAAGATCAAGGGTTGTACAGCAGAGGACTCAGACTCGCTGTGGTTGCTCAGCCATGGGGCCACTCAGAGCTATCGTCTTGTATTCTGTTGGTTTGAAAATTTGAAGACACACCTCTCCAAGCCCGTGGCATGCACACAGAGAGAGGCTGAAGAGAAGTGAGGTAGGAACAGTACATCCAGCTGCTAGCCGCTCCTTCCATCCTCACATGTCGTCCTTGCGGGTTCACTTCATCCTCACAGCGATCATCTTGACAGGCTGGAGGGGGTTGTCGTTGGGGTCGCAACTGCCAAAGGAAAGTCAAACCTTCCCGCTCGAGAGACAAGCTCAGTTGAGGCCTGACCGGACAGCCTCGATCTTCTTAACGACATCTGTCCCTGAGATCACCTGCACCAAGGTCAGACGTCCCAAGTGACAGTCGGAAGGAGTCAATCAAGAAAGGTTCCCACACCTTGCCAAAGACGGGATGGGCGGACTCCGTGCTCTTGTCAAACCTGCCGGGGTATCACTCAGGACGTGGCTCGCAGACTAGAAGTACAAACCAGTCGAGATAGGAGTTGTGGACGGTGTTGATGAAGAACTGAGAGCCTCCGCTGTTGGGGCCGGCGTTGGCCATGCTCAGGGTGAATGGCTCGTTGGAGAGCTGGGATTCCCAAGATCAGAAATCAAAGAGATGAGTCTCATCACTTGATCCTCGACAACAAGTTCTCAGAAATGAGAAATGAGAAATGAGAAACGAGAAATGAGAAATGAGAACATTTCTAAGAAGTCTAAGAACAATCGTTCCATAAACAGAATGACATGTCCTCACCTTGACCGTGTGCTCGTCGGGGATCGACCCCTCCTGATTTCTCTTCATTACTCCCTTGCCCGGCACCTGGGCTGCTTCAGGTAGTGCGCTTTTTACCGGTTGATCGTCACCTCATAAGTGGAGTTGGGGTTAGGACCGCCAGTGCCGTTCCTTGGGTCCTTGGGGTTCTTGGAAAATGGGCAGCTGTTTCCAAACATGTCAATGAAGCAAAATTTGCGTGGGGGGGGGGGGGGGCTGGGGGGAGGGGGCTTCACCCGAACTGAAGCATGAACTCATTGATCCTGCCACATCCAGTCACATCCTCTTGGATTCAGGGAGATGCGGTCATAATTACACGCGATGGAAGTGCAAGCCATCGTAGAACTTGTCCTTCACGAGGGAAATGAAGTTTCCTGGCCATCACATTCACCCCCTGCAAGGGAGAGGAGAAGGGAGGAGCGGCAACAAGGCTCAGACCTGAAGTCAACGGCATCTTGTCCATGTAGATCTCTGCTTCGAAGTTGCCCATCGAGGTCTCAAACACAACCACCTGTGTGCGCGCGAGTTCAGAGACGTGCCAGCATTGCACTGCCTCCTTACCGGATTCGCCATCGTTGCGTCGACCCTTGCACCCCATTCCCGTTACCACCCCTCTTTTCTAGACCACACCCCCACTATATCTCATAAATCTGTCTGTTCTGGACGGGTACTAGAGATCAAGTACCGGTGGTCCGGAGGGTGAACCGGGAGTTGGGGACTACTAAAGGCCGTTCCAAGTGCTGCCCTTGAGATCACCTAGAAGTGCTGTAGGAGATAATCTCTGCCCCAAAATCAAATACTACGGGTACTTTTCAGCAAGAAATTACCCGTACTTGTCGGTTCTTCTGGGCTTGAGCGGGGAAGTGGTTCAGGCGGATCTCATGGTTGGAGTGGAGGCGGCGAGGACGAAGAGAAAGCGAGAGGACGGAAGGAGCAAGGAGAGGGAGGAAATGAAAGAAGACATGGAGTCAATACGCAATGAGCACGAGAAGAGGAGGGGAAGGAGTAGAATGCCTCCATGTAGAGGCTCCAGCACAGGCTCATTCTTTGTCGGCAGGCCATGAATCATCGCAACGTATGGCTGAGCCGAGTTTTCCGAGCGGCTGTAACGCTGCTACCTGTGTCTCTGGTTTGCCTTGACTTTCTTGCGTCACTTGTATGTCTGAACCGCTCTGCAGCAAGGAACTTGCGCCTTCCACGCGTCTTCCATTGCTTGCATTCAGAGCTTGAAGAACTACAAGCACTCGAACCCTTTGCGTGACATTCCAACGCATCCCAGTAAGCACTGCACTGCGACTTCCTGACTGCAATTACTCTTGATTGATTCTTCTTCTCATCAAGACAAGCTTTCTTTGAGGACTGGTAGACTGCGAATGAATCTAGGGAACGAAGCAGTAAGAGACCTGAATCGTGCTGCCTGCTGTAATGACGTTGGATGGACGCAGATTTCGCGGGAGGAGAATATATCAGCAAATAGAGAAGTGCTTGAAACGATCTACAAAGAAGCTGCGAAGGATTTCGCTTCCAGGGACAGCAACGTATGATATGGTGAAGGGAGGGATGATGGGTTTTAACGGACCGGGCAGGTGGAGGTGTCTCTAGAGGTTCCTATGAACTGGTGGACTTCCGTTGTTGTGCCGCGGCTGAAGGAGATAGTCAAGACTGCAGAGATTAAGAAGGAAGACGTCATCTTCGAGGTGGGAAGTGGTCCAGGGACTCTGCTCAAGTACATCTGTGAGGAGGAATCGACAAACGTGGACAATGTGTACGCTGTCGATCTGTGCGAGGAGATGGTAGACATAGTTGAGGAGAGATTCCCTGACGTCAATACTCTCCTTGCCGACTTTCTGGAGCTCTCGAAAGGATCATTACCCAACATGCAGAAGGGCGTTGACGTCATCTTCTTCAACTCTGTGATCAGCACCTTCACAGATCTGCAGGATCCTCTCAAGGTATCGGCGTCCCTCTTGAATCCAGGAGGAAGAGTTGTCGTCAGCCATCCTCTTGGGTCGCCTTTTGTCAGCGAGATGAAGAAGTCTATGGAAGAGCTGTACCTGAACGATCTCCCAGCTGTCGACCAGCTCCAACTTCTTGTGAAACACCTCCCGCTCAAGGTCGACAAGTTTGTGTCAGAGGATGAGCTGTACATCGCAAGACTGGTTCAGCGACCTTACCATGCCCTGGAGAAAGTCATGTGCATGCGTGGGGACGTCGCATCGGGTTGGGGGAGAGGGGGGAAGAAGCTTGGGATCCCAACAGCCAACCTTCCTGAATCAATGTTTGCGGATGCTCTGCGGGAGGTCCAGACAGGAGTCTACCTCGGATGGGCTCAGATCGGTGGGGTGAGCAAGAAGTCGGTGAAAGCCGTGGTCAACGTGGGGTACAGCCCAACTTTCGTCGGAGCTGAGAACCGGGAGAAGGTATGGTAGAGCGTCGGGGGTCGATAGTTGACCAATGTTGTGTGCCAGGTGGTAGAGGCTCATCTGCTGGAAAAGTTCGAGAACGACTTCTACGGGAAGGAGATGCGTTTGATGCTGACAGGATTCCTGCGGCCAGAGACGAAGTTCGACTCGTTCCCTGAGCTACTGGAAGCCATTCACAAGGTGATTCTCTTCTGCCTCCTGGTGCTCTCCGATCATGACGACTGCCTCGCGGGTTTTCAGGACATCGAAAACTCTAGGGAAGCGTTGGATACAGAAGAGTTCTCTGTCCTCTCAGCTCATCCCTTCCTGCAAGTAAGCTTTTCCTTGTCGTGTCTCGGACAGACCTAACCCAGTTTGCAAGGAAACTTCTGATTATGAAGCCTGGCAACAAATTGCGTATGACGATGCTGTGAAGGCTGCCGGAAGATGTTGAGACTTAAAGTATTGATAACGATGAACTAATCTGGTCGTACCGGCCACTGAACTGAACTCGGAAGCGGCTTGAAGTGCCAGGGTGACCCGGCAACTGCTCCCGTGACTGCTGATTATTGAAGCACCGTGACTGAGATTGGACCGCCGTCATCGTATCAGGCTAGGGGCGAGAGATGCAACTGACCGCAACTTGGCGGTTATTTTCCGAATACGTTATGATTATAACCGTTTAGATTGGGGTGGGGTCTTCAGACTGAATGTGAGGGGTGAAGAACACCCAGGGTGGGTACGAAGACCCCAAGAAATTCACTACAAAGAAGGGGTAGAAAAAATATTACGGGAATATATCGGGGGAAGACATTATCGCCAAGGGTCCTTGAGGAAATGACAAATATACCAAATTCTTGAAATTTTATTAAGAAAAACATCTGATTTGTTGAAAAAGAAAGTTTTATTTGAAACTTTTTGCGTCATAATTCACAAAATGATCAAAGATAGATACCCCCGGCGCGAAGGGAGGGGTCCCTTTTACTAGAGGGGGCAGATACGCGCCTCCCCATCGTCGCCGCCATGCTGCGCAGCGCGCTCCTTCTCGCCGGCGCATGCACTGCCTCCGCCTTCGCTCCTGCCGCCCTCCCAGCTCACCGTGCTCAGTCCCGTAAGTCTTATCTGGCACATCCTCCAGTGCATCTTGTGCGTTAAAACGATGTGCGAACGTTCAGTCTCGATGCTTCTCGTAGAAAGTTGGTTGCATGCTGTCGGTCACTACGTGGGAAGTTGGATCCCTGTATCACTGACTCGATCTCTTCGTATGGGTTTGATCCATTCCCCTTGCTCGAGGGCGGATGCTTTCCCGCACTGTGTGAACTTCTGATCCGTGCACCTGATGATCCTGAATGTGCTGTAAAACAGCTTGTCAACAGTATTTTGTGACAAGATGTATGATGCGAAGAGGAGCTAACTTGGCCTATCGTAGGATCCGGTGTCACCATGCAGCTCTGGGGTGAGGGCAAGGTTCAGGGCAGGGGAGTCCAGGCTATCCCTTTCTCCGCTCCTCCTTCCACCCTCCCCGCGGACATGGTTGGCTATGTCGGCTTCGATCCCCTCGGCTTCTCCACTCTCGTCGACATCAGACTCCTCCGTGAGTCCGAGCTCAAGCACGGTCGCGCTGCTATGCTTGCCGCCGCTGGAGCCATCGCTCAGGATCTCTTCACCTTCCCTGTGAGTGGGCAGGCAAACCCTCGCTGTCGCCTTCTAAAGTTTGGACGCAGGGAGTCGAGAAGGTCGTCGGAAAGGCCAAGATGACTGGCGCTCACGATGCCCTCATCGCCGGAGCTCATGCCGGCAACAAGCAGTCCTTCGCCATGCATCAGATCATCTTCTGGGTTGGCCTCATCGAGATCATCACCCTCCCCGCTATCTTCGAGATGCTCAACGGCTCTCCCCGCAAGCCCGGTGACTTCAGCTTCGATCCCCTCGGCCTCAACAAGAAGGTGACACTTCCCTCCTCCCTCTTCCCCTCGCTCACTCCTTCTCTCCTACTCGTGATCGTCGATGCTCATCTCTTGCTCTTGCAGTCTGATGGCCGCATGGAGCTGGCTGAGATCAAGAACGGCCGCCTCGCCATGATCGGCATCGGAGGTAGATGACTTTATGCTTCCGCTGTTGCACCTTTCACTCATCCTCCTTTTCGCAGGCATGATCCACCACTACCTCCTCA
This sequence comes from Guillardia theta CCMP2712, assembly GCF_000315625.1. Lineage (NCBI taxonomy): Eukaryota > Cryptophyceae > Pyrenomonadales > Geminigeraceae > Guillardia > Guillardia theta. The sequence goes on from NW_005434639.1 coordinate 267,843, forward strand.
CCGGCAAGGGACCCATCCAGTTCCTCACCGGCATCCCCAACTACAAGTCATGCATTGAGCCCCACCTCGGTGCTCTCTGCAAGTAAACTGTCTACCTACCATCATATTTATTGAGCACTCAATATAGAAAAGGGAAATGAAACCTCCTCTGCCCTCCACCTCCTGCCGCCACGTCCTCACACTTCATCGCTATGCCCCTGTGTTTCCTGCGTTATCCCACCGATTTCCTCGTATCCTGTTGCGCATGTCCTGACAGGGAAGGGTTAGCACCGGGTCACACCTGTGCAGGCCTGACCATCTGTCCTCTCCTGCACTCGAAGAACATCTGTCTTATCTTCTTACAGTCTTCTGGCAGCTCGTTGTCTTGCAAGCATTGCTTCACCGTCCCTCCTCTATTCGCGCTGGGAGCACATATCAGTCTCAGAGGTTTCAAGACCGTGCTGCTTCACCAAGGTGTCGTGCTAATACATATCAAGAGCTTGTTCTTCAGATTCTTGCAGCTGGTAGACATCAAATCTGCGGACTTTTGTTACCAACAGCAATCAAATAATATGAAAATGCGCACAAAGACAGGCTCGAGGAGTTCTCAGATCTGATAGAAGAGTGCTGAAGGAAGGAGGGGAGGAAGAGAAGGAGGCGTTGAGATACGGAGGAGGATTGGGGGAATAGGTGGGGGAGTTGGG
>NW_005434639.1:268625-283004 GCF_000315625.1 Guillardia theta CCMP2712
TCAGATTTCATGAATTTCAGTCGATCTGTTGGTTCTCAAACTGGTCCTGCAATCTAGTCGCGATCCTCCGTCGAGGGCGGTTCAGGAACTACCTCATGCATTTGGCTTCGTTGGGGCCGCCGATGCGAAACCGATTTCAAGTAATGTCTAGATTCTATGGACGGCGTTTTAAATATATGATTAGGGGGCAAGCTGCGGGGTGGGGAGTCGGGTGGACGATATATGGGGGGCTCCAACAAAGGAAAGGAACAAAAGGAAAGAGAGGATGAGGTGTACAGTCATCGACAAAATCCCTTCTATCTGACAACGTTGTCTCCTCATCTTGCACTGCCTATTGCAGCTCAATCCTCTCCTCCCCACGTCGCTCGTTCGCTGCCGTACGTTTACCAATCTTCTGTGCCTCTCCAACCAACCCCCGCACTCCACCCCTTTCCTCCTTCAGCTCCCTTCGCTTCTCTTCTCCCAGGCGCCTCCTCCTCCTCCTCGTCGTCGTCGTCGTCGTCTCTTATCTCCTACTCTCCCTCCTGCTGCCTCCACCGTCCTCCATGGCAGTACTCCAGACATGCTGACCAACTTTTCAGGTATGAAAAGGTGGGGTACAAATCATCTTCTAAAGGGGGGTGGGGTGGTACCTCGAGCCTTTCATTGCAACTCGTTACGAGTCCCTCCTGATGCCGCTCAGCTAAACTACAAAACTTAACAATCCCAGGACAACCAAGTTCCTCCTCATTCTACTGCTTCGCAAGCTCCTCCTGCTTCTGTGCACAAGTGTAAGCGACGTTCAAGCGCGATCGTAGCGGTTGACCTCCATGTACTTGCGGAAGCAAGCCACGTCTCCGAGTTCGCACCCCACCTTGCTCCTCATGATTCTCCTGCAGCATCGATGAGAAGGGGAGGAGAAGAGGAGGAGGAGGAGAGGAGAAGAGAGAGGAGGTGACCTGAACTCATCACGCTTATCCAGGAATCTCGGATGCTGCCACCTTGTCACCGCCTCACATTCCTGCGTATCTCCTCACCTTCACGATGCCGTAGTCCTGATTCTCCAGGGGGTCGAACACCTAAATGATGGAGAATCAGAAACGAACAACAAGGGAACAACGACGAGGAGGGGGAGGAGCGGGGTGAGGAAGGAGAAGAAGAGGAGAAAGGGGGGGAATTTTGCACACCTTCACGTTAAGAAGCTTGTCCTTCTCCGTGGCCTCCGAGTCATCACCAGGGACGAGCTCCTTGGGATACTTGGACCACTGCGGGTCCTCAGGGAAGAGGTCGCCCAACCTGTCGCTCGTTATCATCGTCCTCACCAACACCACTTCCTCCCCCTCCCGCCACTGCCACCGCCTACACCACCTCCTCCTCCTCTTCATCCTCCCTCTTCTCCCCGCCACCACTTGCTGCTGTCTCTTCACCTCTGCTGTGCTTCTTTGAATGTGAGGTAAGCGGTGGTCGCGTTCTTCATCCTCGACTTATCCTCCTTCTGCGTCATGACGTCCGGCAGCCCAGGCCACATGCTCATCTTCCTGAAGCAATCTGCATCTCCGAGGAGACAGCCTGACTTGTCCGACAGCTCGCGGCCATCGGGAAGGAACTTGTAGTCCATGTCTGCGTTGTCTACCGGGTCGAAGACTTTGGTGTTCATCGCTCTCTCCAGCTGGAACAAGTCAGGCCCCATAAAGGCAGACTCCTGAATTTCACCTCTGCTTCCTTCGACTCAGGATCCTTCATGAGCTCCTTGGGGACAGAGTTCCAATCTGATAGACAGCATGAGCTTCAGGAAGGAAAAATTTCAAACCGTCAGCACACCTGGATTCTCTGGAAGCAGATCACCCAAACGGTCAGCAGCCCTCGAGAGGTAGTTCTGAGAGGACAAGGTCTTAGGTCGGAGGAAGGTCACAAAATGAGTGCCTACGATCGTGTTGTTCTTGCAGTCATTGCCACATCCTGGGGCAGGAGGAGGAGGGACACTCCTTGCACTGGCTTTGACCTGAGTCGCTCATGAGCGAAACCAAGAGACATTTTGTGCTAGGAAAGTACCTTCTCGGGATCATGTCGATCCGCAACCTCTGTGTTGGGAGGGTCTTGCCTGCCAAATGTTGTCACAGGTTCTACCTCTTAACAGCGATAGCAAGCTCAGACCATGCGGTAAGCCAGTACTCGCTGGTATCCTTTGCTTCTTTCTCAGGCCCCAGAAACGCTTCTTTCGGATAGGTCACCTATAACAGGACATCAATCAGAACATCAGTTGCTGTGACTTGGGAATGCCAACCACTGGAGCAGAGGGAGGATTGCCGATCAATGATTGATATGCATTGTAGTTTGACTTCCAGAGGGACTCGTATTCCTGTGCCTGAAAGGTTTCGTGAGCAGCAGTTGAAACGAGCACCAGGTCCCATCTACCTTGTTGGAGTACGTCGGATAATTCTTCCAGAGGTTCCAAAGCCTGTAATATTTGATAGCTTCTCTCTTCTTCTCCACGGACCTTGAGATCAGATCATGCAAGCGCCAACAGGAAGGGGGATCAACTTACTGGTAGAGATCGCTCCAGTACTTGTGCATTTTATAGAAGTACTCGTACTCGTCCTTGATCCTCCTGCCAGTTGGCGAGTTGGGCGTTTCAAGGCCATCGTAGTCTCCTTTTCTCTTGAGATATTTCGCGTATTCAGTCGCGTCTTCTGCATTGTACCTCTTCATATCGTCGAGCCCAAATTGAGTCCATGGCAGGTTCACTTGGGCACAGTGGACCACGAAACGAAGATCGTCTCCACCGCATCCCTCAGCTGTCAGATGGAATCCTGTCATAACAGAGTTGTCTCCGCATGATGGATGATGTCTGTCCAGGTATGCCAAGGTCTTTTGTCGCACCAACTGACAGCTCCCCCAGACGTCCCTCAAGTTGGTGGTTTCGGCTGGGCTGCAGTAGTAGTTGATTCTGACCTGCTGCGAAGAACAACCGCTTGTCGTGAGTTGCCATGACTTCAGAACTTCACCAGGATTGCACTGCACTGGCTGCCTGTCAAGATACTCCAGGTACTCATCCCTGCAATGGAACAAATCTTAATCTCAGGGCAGCGGAATGGAAGGTCTCACTTGTTATCTTGGCAGCTTGTTTGGTAGAAGTTGCTTGTCGAACTTATTGCTGAACCGTGACTGGAACAATCATAACTTGCTTGAAACTTGAAGCGCATCCAATCTCGGTTGTCGTCTGGATAGCAAGAATGGAATGTAAAAAAGTTAATTGCGCTATGATCAGGGCAGCTGAGTTGATGCTCTGAGAGTTTTCCGAGTTTCTTGTCGGCAAACCTGCTACAATCAGTATTCTTCTCATTTGAAGAGAGAGAAACGATCTCGTTCGCCAACAGGTCCTGCGCGACATGGTCGTCGGAGAGCATCATCATTCGCTTCCATGGCAAGGAAAGTCTCACTCTCCGCGCATGGGAGACCGTCTGAGAAATGGGCGTGAGAGGGACGGGGACTTGCTGGTAGAGCAGTGACGGCATGATCCTATCATGTCGCTCGATGACCAGGGCGATCGCCATGAGCGACAACACGCCATAGCCTACCCGGCGCTGCATGAAGAGCCGCTCTCTGAAAACGGGAATGGGTATGAGGGGTATCGTAACTGGTATTATAGGGGTAGTCGAAGTACATACCAGGGGGTCCTTCGAAGATATCAAGTAGGGGTAGTCAACTATATTAGAAGGGGGTACCTGTTCAGGCCCTGGTGGCATCATGCCATGACATCGGACCGGCGGGCCGGCGGCCGGGCCCACCGGGGGGCGTGGCGGGCCCGGGCAACTTAACTGGGCCTTGTTCGCCACAGCTGCCGCCGGGCCCGGGGACTTCGGGAATCATGATCATCGGATCGGGTAGCGCCCAGTGTATCGCAGGCGGGGTACTCAGGAGGGGCCCGGTACGTCAATCGGCGGTGACCGGTGCGCGTCGGAACTGTGACGCTGGTTGGGGCCCGGTCCGAGTGATTCCGACAGTGACTGGGCCGGGCCGCAGTGACATTGAGGCGTGATGTGAATGACTAACCGTGTTTAGACTCAAGTGGGGAAAGCCTAATTCTTTGAAAGTGCTAAGCAGAGCAGTGTTTGATAAGAAAGTTGTTCAAAGTTCGTCACTTCTTCAGGAGGGCGTCAGTCACGTTCATGCAGGCGCTGCGATAGAAGAGGAGGGAGGCGAGGAACTCCATGACGTACGTGCCGATCATGTCAACCCCCATGAGCTGCAAGATCTGCAAACGAGACAAAGGATCAGGTCGTGTGGCAAACAGAGGGAGGAGGTACCTGGAACTTGAGCTCTTGAGTCGGCATCGGGGTCAACATCAAGTATGCGTTGAAGTCCGTGCTCACTTCGAGGCAGACTCCGACGAGGAGGGCCACCGCGACGATGAGCGAGTAGAGGAGCGGCTTATGCTCGGTGAGGGACTGCATGTACGGCCTGCCTCTGTAATTGACGGCGAAGATCATCACCTGCGCAATGGCGGTGATGATGAAGATGACGGAGTTCAAGATGTTGGGCGAGAAGTTGGAGTCAGGGTCTCGATCGGACACGCAGGTGCCCCCGATGCAGCCGTTGCAGCCGATGAACTCGCAAGGGCCCGAGCAGAGGGGAGCAGTCAGCCCCTCCTCCTTCGCTTTGGTGCTGTTGACCGAGTCCCCGCTGCATACCCATCCTTGCTTCACGTGCGGGTTCGTGTGCTCGATTGCCTTGACCAGCACAAACAGATGCACGGCGAACTGGCCAAGGACGCTGAAGACCATGTAGGAACAGCAGATCGTTGAAGGAGGACGAACAGGAGCAAGAGTATTGAGAGGCTTCGCATGCGACATGAAGAGGAAGAAGATTGCCGACATCATGGCCGAGAGCATCATCTGCTGATCGCCCAGCTTGATGCCAGCTAGGTAGAGCGCAGACAGGCAGTAGGCTAGCGTCAGGCAGGAGAGCGCCTGAATCTTGTAGATCTGCATCGTTGTCACAAGCGTGCATCTCCCCTGCTGGATGATCCTCGTTATGGGGAAGATGCTGTTCTGCCTGCAGGTGAAGGGAGAAGCGATACTCGCGTCTCCCAGCCTCACGATGGTAATCTCCTCGTTGGCCATCTGAGCGTCCCTGAGCTGGAGGTCGAACAAGGTCGGTCCCCCGACCTTGTTGAGGTAGACGCTGTCCTGCTTCCTCCTCCTCTCCTCGTCGTCGGGGTTGAACACGCCCGACAGCAGAGCGACTCCCACGTGCGAAGCTTTCAGCGCCCCGACATCGTTGGTACCATCCCCACACATGAGGGTGTAGTGACCCTTCGCCTTCAGGCAGAGCAGGATCTGCTCCTTCTGCGTCGGGGAGACCCGTGCGAAGACTCTGACGTGCTCCATCATCCTGTCGATAGTCTCCGTTGCCATCGATCTCCAGGTCTCTCCCGAGATGCACAGGTCGTACTTCTTGGACAGCTTCCCCGTGTCCTTCACATCGAACGGATGCCTCTCGCTCTCGTCAGGCGATACCCACTCCAGCTCACCAGACCCTCCGCCTCCAGCTGACGACTTGGCCGTCAAGATCAGGCTGACGTCGTTGCTGCACATTCCCAGCTCCCTCGCCACGTGACACGCGGTCAAGACTTGATCGCCAGTGATCATGACCAGGTGGTGGCCTGACTCCTTCAGAGCCTTCAGAGACGTTGCAGACTCGAACTTGTTCGGGCATCGGAACACAACCAGCCCGGCAAACTTCAGCTGATTCTCAGCTGTCTCTCTCGACATCGAGCGAAGCTGAGAGATTTGCTGGCGTGGGAGCTCCTTGTAGCCCAGAGCAAGGACCCTTGCCCCTTGCCTCGAGTAGTACTCATAGGTGGCCTTGAAGTAAGGGGGGGTATACTCGTACCTGTCCTGCATGGTTTCAGGCGCCCCCTTGCAGAGGACCATGAACTGAGAGACAGCAGCTCCACTCGTTGACCTGTCAGCGAGCTCTACAACAGTCGCCATCCTCTTGAGCGAAGACGCAAAAGGAAAACGATGGTGGACAACGATCTTTCGCTTCCTCCCAGAGGTTTCCATCGAGATATCTCCCTTGCTCAACGTCCACCCGAACGCCTCCAACGCCACCTTCTCCATCGTCTCTCCCGACAGAGAGTCGTCGATGTTCACCAGCCCGTGACATCCGCACAGGACAAGCACAGAAGGGTCAGGGACGTTGGCAGGAGAATCCAGCGTTGAGTGAGCCGCGTTGTCCTTAGGTGGCTGCATCCCTGCAACTCCCTCAAGGATCAGATCCTCCGACGTCAAAGTTCCTGTCTTGTCAAAGCAGCAGACCCCTACTTTCCCTGCAAATGGAATCCGAAATGGTTCGGTGCAGAAGACTCCAAGTTTCGAAAGCGAGTGAAGCGACGAATTTACAGCAAGAGACAGATTCATCGGGAGCTCAGGAGGAACGACCGATGCGATGATCATGGAGCAGTTCAGCAGCAACTTCGCTTTGTTTCTCTTGGGGTCATGCCAACCTTCTTTGAGAACGTATCCTGCTGCAGCTAGTGCAAAGCAGAGCAAGACTGAGACAAAGATCCCGGCCTCCTTGGTAGCAGCAGTTGTTTGTTCACTGGAGAACATGATGGTTCGCACCAGCCGACCTTGGGAGGTGTTGAAGCCGTTTCTGATCACATAAGCCACGCAGCCATTATCTGGGGGCTTTGGGATACCCTTTGGATGTGTTTCTGGCTCCTGAACAGTTTGCAAGACCTTGGTTCCTCCGAACACGACATACAGGCGATCTCCAGTATCAGAAGATCGCTTGAGAGAGAGAACCTCCTGCTTGTCTCGCAGGGCAACTCCAACCTTCTGCTGCGGGGTTGCCTCTCCTGTCAAGATGGCCTCGTTGACCACAACCTTCCCGCTGAGAAGTAGGAGGTCTGCCGGCACGACTGCGTCAGGATCCAACCTGTTCCTTGAGACTGACATGATGTCTCCAGGAAGAAGACAGTCACTGTCCATGGTGTGCCACGAGCCTCCTCGCAGCACCTTCACCTTGCTGGGTTTCCCCATCATGTCACGTAGCATGGAAATGTTTCGAGTCCGCGAGAAGACGACAGTTCCTTCGAACAGGAGCAACATCAACAGTGTGAAGATGGAGAAATACCAGTACTCGTCCATACTCCAAAGAGCGACACACGCGATCTGAAACACGAAGAACGGCTGCCTGCATTGCTCCAGGTAGAGCTCGCTGAAAGAGGGCAGCGGGATCTGGAAGCTGTTGATACCCCATCGATGAGTGGCGTCTTCAATGTCCGACTCATCCTTGTAGCCCGTTGCTGACAGGTACTGCCCGAAAGAAAGATGAACAGGAAACTCAACCTTGTTGAACTTCTTGTTGTCTGCATCCCAGATGTAGCGGCGCTTGTGAAATTCGAAGCTGAGGACCTCCTCCTTCTTCTTGTCCATGGCAGGTTTGAGGGTCAGCTTTGCTAGTTCACAGATTCCGACTTTCTCTGTCACTTTCGATGGCTTCACCTTCACAACAGTCGCGTCGTTGATGTCATCGACTCTTTTCATCGTGGCTAGAGCTTTGAATTCCACGGACCAGTAGGTGCCCAGGTGTGTCACCAACTGCATGATCAAGAGCAATGGTATGAAAGCGGTGTTCAGGACAGGAAGCAAGAGGCCGAGGAACGCAACTCCCTCGTTCTGCTTGGTGATGTGCTGCGCCCGTGTAATGTTCTGTTCCATGGTGACGTTTGACTCCAGGTTGGCTGCTGGCCCCGCCGCCTGCGGTGCGAGCTTGCTGGCGTAAATGATGTAAGAGAAATTCACGATGTGGAGGATGATAAAAGGAATGACATCCAGCCTTGCCCATTTCGGTACAGGTTTGTGCAAACTGAAAGATTTGACCCCCATCACGATGTTACTCTTCTCCAAGACCAGATTGCTGGGTAAATTCCTCTCCTGTGCAAACTGAGCTGGCAAACACGGAGACTTGGTTCAATCGATGAGCGACAAGCACATCATTTCTGCTCGAAGATGTGTTCGACAGCTACAACGTTTCACAGTCAGATCTTGAAGACCTTGCAGATCATGAAAAAGATGACCAGGGAGGGTGCGAGGGAGGAAGACAGGGAAGGAGGAGCGAGGGAGCGAGGGAGAGGGAGCGAGGGAGAGGGAACAAGAGAGGATGGGAGGATCAGTTCATGGAGATCGGGAGGTTTGCTGCATGCGGTACCTCAAGCTGCTCTGCTGATGCTGCCGCTCGTCGGGTGCATGCGGAAAGTGCTTCACTAAAGCAGAGGGTGCTGGAACATCCATGACGAGGGGGTACTAGTATGGAGCTACTGGGGGGTACTACAAGGGGTGGTTGGTCTGATTGTGCTATTGGCTTCCCAAGGTAGGTGGGAAAAGTAAGTGGTTAGCCCTGAGTAGGGTGGGTGGTAATGACCCATCATACAACATGGGTAGGTGGTAAAGGCGCTTATTACCATACTTTATCCAGGGGTGGGTCAGAGTGGGCGGAAGTTTTGGAGGGGGTGGGGAGGCTTTCTTCCTGAGGGAAGCTCGCCGGACGGTCGCCAGGAAACGAGTGTGCTGTCCCGGGCCCGGCGGGAGCCGCCCCGGCCGACAGGGCCTCATGTTGGCCCAGTATTGTGTGACGCCGGGTCCGACACGTTGGGCTCGGAATCGAGTTCTGACTCAGTGAGACTCAGTGGATACCAGAGTTTCAATGACACCGTCAGTGAGAGACATATACTACGGTGAAGTTACTGAATCAGAATAATCGTACCCTAGTAGCAAATTTTGCCAGTCACTGAGTGGCCTATGGGTCAGCTTGCTTCGAGTTCAAGAAGTCCATGTACTTTGTGAATTCTAAACCTGAAAGCAAAGCAGCAATCAGACGAAGGGAAGGCACTTGCGGGCAGAGGAGAGTGAATGCATTACGGCATTGCGACTCGTTCAGCGCCTGCTTCACACACTGCCCATCCTGAAGGTAAAGCACGCGGTCTGCGTAGCACTCGATGTCCTTGGAGGAGACATCAGAAGAAAGGAGCAGGAGCAAGACGAATCACCGGATTGTGCGTCACCATGACGAGGGTTGTTCTCTGCTTCTGCAGCACAAGGGGATCAAAAGAAGTCTAGACTTCACACGTTGGCGCTTTACCAGGTTGATGTCCAGAAGAATGTCCATGACGTCGATCTGCTCGGTGTCGGGTCAGCGCCTTGCGACCTCCACAAGCTATCATCGACCGTGTTCCTCGTGTCAAGGTCTCCTGTGGGCTCATCCAAGAGCAGCAGTTCAGGCTTGTTGGCAAGCGCCTGGGGAGACAGGGGAGTGAGGAAGGACAAGGACAGCTCCCTGCTGACTTACCCGCGCGATGGCGACTCGCTGCTGCTCCCCACCAGACAATTCCGACGGCAAGTGGTCCATGCGATCCCACAATCCGACCTGGAGGGGGGGATGAGACAAGATGAGGAGGAGGAAGAGAGATCAGCGAGAAGGAGAGGGAAGGGAGAGATGCAAGGGATGGGGAGGAGGGGGAAGGGGAAGGGAAGCTGGAGGGGTCGAGGGAGGAGGAGTTTGGAGCAAAGAAATACCGTGGTGAGAAGTTCGACAGCGCGCTTTTGTCTTTGTTTCTTGTTGAGAACTCCAAGAAGGGTCATCGGAAGCTCGACCTGCATGGCCGAATAAAATTATCCTCGGTGCAAAGAAATCGGGCGTGGAATGAAATACGTTTTCAAAGGCAGACATGGTTGCTAGGAGATTGAACGTCTGGAAAACAAACCCTTCACAACAAGAGTTAAGCTTGTCAGAATCCTGCAGTTAACTCAAGGTTGGACAGACCGATTTTGGCTAATCTCAATTTCGCAAGGTAGGAGTCACTGGTTTCTGCTGTGATCTGTTGATGTTCACATGAGAAAAACAATAAAGGGAACAAATAACTCACCTTGTCCCCGAACAATCTCAAGACGCCAGATGTCGGGTTATCAATGCACCCGATCATGTTTAAGAGAGTCGTCTTGCCTCCACCGGAAGGCCCTCGGAGTATCAGGAACTCTCCTTTCATGATGGGATACTGTCTGTACGTCAAGGCAAACACAGCAAGACAGGAGAAGCGCTACAATCTCGGATTCGTGGCAGATGTTAATTTCTTTGAGCGCCACGACCTGTTCATCTCGTCCTTCCAGGTTGTAAGTCTTGCGAATGTGTTCCAACTCGACCGCGCATTCATCCAGCACCTTTTCACCTACACCACACGCCATCACAACTCTCACTGCATATTCGTTGTGTCAGCAACCTGCGCCTAGGTACGTCCCATCGCCATTGCATGCATATCCCTCTACGTCAGCGCGCTCCAGCATTGCGCTTCCATTGGAATTTTCTGGGCCAAGCCCAACAAGTTCTATCTCGTCTTTCACCCCATTGGAGTTGGCAGGTTCCGAAGGCATGTTCCAGCAACCGGGGAACAAACTCTCTGTTTAGTTGCCGATCGTGTCTTGAAGCCTCTCTGAAGTTCGTGGATGTCGCAGAAAATACCTGTAGCCCTTCTGTGTCCTGGTTCCAGGGGAGACAGAGTTCACCTCAATGCTCAAAATGATGCGCCAACCACCCTTCTCTCCTGACTATCCCTTCTCACTTACCAACTCTGTTTTCGCCCTCGCTCTTCGCTCGAGTGGGGACTTGCTCGACGACTTTGATATCTCAGCTACGATATATCAGACGCTCTCTCCCTCTCTGCGCGCCTCTGCCATGCTTCTGCTCTCGCTGTTTTCCTCCTGCCGCTCCCTCTAGGCAGTCGCCATTGTGGGGGGATGTTCTGAACGACTCATACAGCACAAACTTCCAGTGACCACCCCACCTGTCTGTTTTGTGGATAAAACATGAAAAAGTAGGGGTAGGTGAATTGTAGGATAGGTGAAGTATGTGTAGGGATTACCGGGGTATGGGAGTTGGGACAAGGGAAGGAGGAGAGGAGAGGTGAGATGGGAGATGATAATGAGAGCATGTAGAAGAACAATGACGATGACAACCTGATAACAGAACCGATGTCTTGACGCGTTTCGAGTGAGACAACATAGAGGATGCCCAGGAATAAGTCTGTTCTTGTTGCTCAAGACTTGAGCCTCATTCTTGCCATCTTGTTTTGTATTCATCGTGCACATGGACAAGCAACTGGTTATCCTGGCTATTGGTTCTATGGCGATCAATACTCGACAACGCTGAAAGGAGAGACTGGGATCCTTTCACAGTTGAACGCAAGCCTCGCTCCCTGTCGATTTGATGGCGAGGTTTGTGTTCGATCCGTCTGGATCATGTCGGATCCTGGTCAGTACTCTCTGCTCACAACCCATTCACTTCTGACTGACTTGTTGTTTCTATCAGGTGAGTTTCAGCATAACACCGGTCGCAGTATTTGCGTGCAGACCGTAGCGATTTCCTCCTGCGCCACTCGGATGAAAGATTACGGCTACAGCCAGAGAATCGATCCTCTCAGACCGTATGGGCTCTATCCTAACTCAGACGGACCATCTACCACAACCTTCGTGAGCGGCCTTAACTTCCATGGGGAACTGGGGCTGGGAGACCGTGTTCCCATCCGAACTCCCACTTTGCAGAGGTATTTCAAGATTGGTGACGGCCTTTACGACCAGCCAGTAGGAGGAGGGAGAGGCTTCAAGAACCTGACCCTGGTCAACTTTGGGTTCAGCCATGGGTTCGGGATGGACAGTCAGGGGGTGCTGTATGCATGGGGCAGCAATGAATACGGGCAGCTCGGTCTGCAAGATAACCAGTTCCCTACTGGCAACAGATACCATGCCCTCTGGCCGCAGCCCCTCATCTTCTTCCGTCCTCTTCAAGTCTTCGTCTGCACGGGAGGAGTGAACAATCTGATCCCTTGCTCAGGACAGGGGGACAAGACAACCTGCGTCGAGTCCAACAGCTACTGCGTACCAGGGGCGAATCCCGTGGCGCCCAGGAGGAACGCTTTCAGCGCCTCCAAGCAAACTCTGTCTGCTGCACATTCAGCTGTTCTCACTGACTATCTTCCTCGTGGCTGCTTCCGCTATGATATCTTCATGGACTCCTCCGCCACCGCCACTGCTGCAACGTCCACTTGCACTACCGACGCTAAGCTTTATGTGTGGGGATACAACATGTACGGGCAGATCGGACTGGGAGCCAACGATCCAATCTTCTACTTGCTACCTCAGCTAGTGTCTGCTCCATCAGGAGAGAAGTGGTATTCCGTTGCTTGCGGGGGGCTACATACGATTGCCTCCACGGTCTCGGGGAAGGTGTACACATGGGGGATAAACATCGCAGGTCAGCTGGGTCTGAATCAAGAGGCCATGTTGAGCCGATGCCAAGGACCAGTCGCGTCCAAACAATGCTGCAATGGGTTCTGCTCCGTCCCTCAACTCATATCGGGCGCCTGCACATCGAGCATGGACTGTCTGACTGGAAGGAGGGTGATCCACGTTGCAGCTGGACAGCAGTTCTCTGCTGCTCTAGACGTGGAGGGGATAGTTTGGCTCTTTGGCGATAATCAGTTCGGTCAGCTGTGTCAGGGACAGAGGGCTAGCTCCCTAGGTGGAATATCCATCCCCAACTTCGTCACATCCTATCAGCCAGTTCGAGCCCACCTGCCTTCCGACGTATTCATTGTTGACGTCATCGCCGGCTTCTTCCATGTCGCCGCGATCTCTGCCGATGGTGGTCTGTTTCTCTGGGGGAGGAACAACAGGGGACAGCTCGGACGTGGACACGTGAAGGACGATTCTTGCCACCTGGAGGTGAGGAGGAGACAGAGGAGGGAGAAGCGAGGAGAGGGATGGAGGACGTGAGGGAGGGTTAAGGAGAGGAGGTTGAGTTCTGTCCAGGTTCGGACATACTTGCCTGAGCCGCTGGATGTGAATTGCACAGGGTCGGACGCGTCAGGGGTCATGAGGACTGCGATGAAGTACTGCAACTTCATCCCGGGGAATTCCACCTACTTCACAGCTGGAGAGTTTCACTCCGGGTTTGTGAGCATGGGGAACAGGACGTCGAGAGATCCACGTATGACTCACGAGAGGAGGAGGAGGAGGAGTTGAGAGGAGTGGAGAGGAGTGGAGAGGAGTGGAGAGGAAGATGGAGGTGCGTGAGTGGAGGAGGAGATCTCTGAAGCTCCTATGACAGATGTCGGGTATCGCTACCCGTTGCTTGCGTCTCAAGCGACTCAGGTAACTTTTACAAATGATTTTGTTTGTGACGCTTTCCCAGCCTCAAAACTATGACACATCCAAGATGAAGCTCGACTGCTCAGGTTCTGCTGGGCGAGTAGAACAACGAGATTGGTGACCAAGTGCTTGCAGGACCGTACCTCAGTGAGTGCAAGGAACAGGGTAAGTTGTACCGCTGGCCTCGCAAACTTGCCAACGTGTACATGTTCGGAGACAACCGATATGGGCAGGTGAGAGACTTTGTAAGGCATGCGAGCTGGGAAACTTCTTGACATCGTCGTGATAGCTGGGGCAATCGCTGTCCCGTGGGATGTACACAGTCCCGACGCTGTTGCCTGGCTTCTCGATCTACGATTGGCAGGCGGTGTTTGCTGGCAGTAGACAGGTAAGGCTGTGGTCCAATCAGAGAAGTGGAGGAGGAGGAGGAGGAGGAGGAGGAGGAGGAGGAGGAGGAGGAGGAGGAGGAGGAGGAGGAGGAGGAGGAGGAGGAGGAGGATGATGTTGTGGGTAAGGTACCCTCTCTCTTCCTCAACTACCCCCACGTATCGAGTCGTGAGACATACGTCTACCCCTTTCTCCTACGTAAAATACCCTACCAGATTAGAATGTCCAACCCCAGGGGAACAGACCGGTGATATGGATTTGATGGGGTGGGTACATGACTAGGGGTGGGGGGGGATCAGGTTACCTGGTCTGCAAACTTTCATCGGATTCCGAAGTTTGACCGGGGTCCACCCGGGCCGGGCCGGCCGCGGCGGCGAATCGGCAGGGGCCCAGTGTGCCCAGCGGGACTCCGAGTCTCAGCAGGGCGGTGAGTCCCGGATCGGTGACTCAGTGGCCACCAAGCCAGCCCGAGGGCCCGCCAGCGGCCGCTCCGAGGCTCAGCGGCCGGGCCGCCGTCACGGCCGAGTACTAACTCAGAACAGGCTCGGAACGTTCAACCGGCGGCCCGGCGCCGCCGTGAATGCCGTGCAGTCACAGTGACTGATGGTCCGGCTGATTGTTTACATAAAACTTTGAACGATCTTCTACAGTGCACACTTGCTCTCCGACCGTGCGGCTGACGCGGATCGATAGGAAGAGGGAGATAGAGGGAAACCCATGGCACGGTCATAATTGAAAGAGCACGGAGTGAGACGAAGCCTTGAAGCGCCACGCCGTGGCCCGGGCACCGCCTGAAAGTCAGGAC
>NW_005434639.1:283558-285625 GCF_000315625.1 Guillardia theta CCMP2712
TCCTCCTCCTCCTCCTCCTCCTCCTCCTCCTCCTCCTCCTTCCTCCTCCTCCTCCTCCTCCTCCTCCTCCTCCTCCTCCTCCTCCTCCTCCTCCTCCTCCTCCTCCTCCTCCTCCTCCTCCTCCTCCTCCCATCTCCTCCTCCGCCTCCTCCTCATTTTCCTCCCCTAAGTGTTGTGCCTGTCTAGCCATCCTCGCGTCGATCGTCAGCGGCGTCGTCTTCCTGCTTCTGGTGGGCATCGGAATCTGGTGGTACAGGAGGCGGTCAAGATAGCGGCAGGGGGGGAGGAAGAGGAAGAGGAAGAGAATGGAGCCAGCGAGGCAGGATGTGGATAGATATGAAGCTAGGTGGAGGAGGAACAAGAGGGAGGAGGGGAGGAGGGCAGGCCTTGGGATTGTGAGATATGAAAGTAGAGGATGTCTAGTGTTGTTGTTCATGTTTAGAATACATCTGTACAAGTCAATAGTGCCTTTCTTGTCATTTCCTCGGAATCGGGGGCTCGTACTTCACTTCTTTGGTCACCGGGTTATAGTAGTACGTCTGCGTATCATCATCATCATCATCATCATCATCATCATCATCTCCATCATCATCTCCATCATCATCTCCATCATCTTCATCATCTCCATCATCTTCATCATCACATTCATCATCATCAGCAGCAGCAGCAGCTCTTGATTGCATGTCAGAGAAACACGAAGATCACAACTGAACAGAGGAGAAAGGGAGGAGTACGAGAGAAGCTGAAGAAGCAGCACAGGAGCAGGAGCAAGGAAAGGAAGAAGGAAGAGAGAGCGGGAGCACGAGACAAGTTGAAAGAACGTGTTCAACCTTGAGGCCCTTGTAAGGACGATGATTTCCTGACCCTGATCGCAAGACCCATCCTTTCACCTCAGGCGCTTTCCACTCCTGCATGCAGCGTTACTTGCTCCTGCCCATGCTTCTTTATCCACGTCCCTCCTCCTCTGCTTCTCCTTCCCCTTCAGCCACTGCCACCCTCCTTCCTCTTCGCAGCCCCTCCCCAACATCGCCTCCGTCGCTCCTCCACACGTCTTCCTTGCTCCATGCCCTTACCCTCTGCTTGGTATCGTTGTTGTAGTAGAACCATCGCTCCTTCGTCTTGCTGTAGTGCACACTCCACAACAACTAGCAGCGACAGTCAGAGGCTTCCGCATGATGCAGGAAGAGTTCGAGAATGAGAAGGAGAAAAAGGAGGACGGGAAGGAGAAGAAAGAGATTATGGAGGAATGCGAGGAGGAGGAGGAGAAGGAGGACAGCAAGTGTAAGAGGTAGACTAAGAGGAAATACAACCTTGCTTGCCTTTTTCTTCCTGGAAACATGCTTCCTGGCGCTAGAGCCCCCCTCATCCTTCCTCTCCTCGTCACTGTTCTCGTCTCGGGCGGAAGGGAAGGCTTCGTCCCAGTCAGGGTCGGGGGAGAGGCCGATGTGATGGTCGAAGTCGAGGAGGGGAGAAGAGGAGGAAGCTTCGAGCCGAGCGCCGTTACGATCAGCGTGCCGATCAGAAGTCTCAGCGAAGAGCTCGACGATGGCGTGAACAAGATCCCTGACATCCTGTCGCAGGATCATCAGAGGGAGCAGAGGAACAAGGGGGGAGAAGAACGAAGCGCAGGAGACAGGGAGCTGGTTGTAAGGTCTTTGCATTACCAGGAACGTCTTGTCCGACTTGCTCGTGTCCTTCCAGTACTTGAGGCTCCTACACACATGAAGGTCAAATAGAACCACTCCTTCTCCCACTTCTCCTCTGATCCCCCTGCTCCCCCGACCCACCCTCCTCTTCTCTTCTTCTCTCCTCCTCCTTCTCCTTCTCCTTCTCCTTCTCCTTCTCCTCCTCCTCCTCCTCCTCCTCTTAGTCCGCCTCCTTCCTCGTCCTCCTACTCGTACTCATACACGCCCTCCTCCTCTCGTGTTTACAGGTCGCAACCGATGATGACGAGCTCTTGCCCAGTGCTTGCCCAATGCTCTAGCTGCAGCTCCCACATCCTTCCAAATCAGAAGTGAGCGAAGTTGGAAATGACGAGTGGGAGAGCCCGATGATGATGATGATGAC
>NW_005434639.1:285725-316034 GCF_000315625.1 Guillardia theta CCMP2712
CTTCAGCTTCTGGTACATGAGCGGGAGAGGATACCCCACTGAGATGCGCTTGTCTCCGAGGATCGCGGCTCTCTCCCTGCTTCTTCCCCTCCCCTCCATCGTGTCGCGGTCATAGCAGAAGGACTCAAAGTCTCGGCAGGGCTCATACCCCATGTCCTGCCGCCTGTCAGCACCATCGCCCAGCTCCAGCAGACCATATCACCTTGAAGACGTCTGCAGCCTCCCCGTAGACCTTGCAGCTCACAGTCTTCCGCTGCTTCTCCAGCGTCACCGACTGATTTCTGACCTGCCCGGCACGTCAGCGTCCACCAGCGCCTCCAGCACCAACGTGCCGCATTCTCCAGCTGCAAGGAAGTCTCTGCGTCAATGTCTACCAGCCCCAACCTCTCCAGCTGCGCGTTGGAGCATCCCTGAGCGATGAGGAGGCGGACTGCCACGTGGTACTGGCAGAGCATGCTGAGCTCGAGCTGGCTCAGTCGCTTCTCTTCTACTGGAAACTGTGAGGACGATGCATGAAGCAGAGGAAGGATGAGTTGGGAGAGGAGTTGGCAAGGACAAGAAAGGCAAGCAGGAGCAGGAGAGCAGGAGCTGGACGAGGTGAAGACCTCTGGTTCCTTGAACAGAGAACTGATTCTTCGTCCACCTATGATAAGGAACCACCGTTAGCATACAAGGAATATCAGAAGCAAGTCAGTCAGATCAAGACATTCACAGACCAACAGCAGCAGCAAGTCGAGAGGCAGAAAACGTGGCTGAAAACACGAACCTCTCAAGGATGCGGAAACGGCAGCGAGTGTGGAGGCTGGAGAAGGAGGAGAGCGGCTGCTCCGACGAGTCTGTACGATCAGGACGGAAGAGAGTGTTGCAGAGGCAGGGCATCGCCACACAGCACCAGAGAAATCTGATCTCCATCTCCACGTTCCACTCGTTGCTGCTGGACATCGCCGGTGATCTCTCGAGCAGGTCGATCCGGCGCAACAGGGCGAGGACGAAAGTCTCGTCCTCGACGCAGCTGAGAGCGAAGGAGGAGAGGATGAATACGCAGTCGTTCAGGGGAAGCGCCTCCAAGACGTCCAGCTGTTTGAACCTGTCCATCATCTGCAAGCCCATCTCTGTGGAGAGGAACAGCTGAAGCTGAGCATGAAAGCAGACTACGTCCTTGAGCTCCTGAGCGCTCATCTCCCCAACCTGTTGCTGCAGCCTCTTGATCAGCCTGTAGCTGAAGTTGACACTCCTGTCCCCTGCACAGCCCATCCACCAGAAGATGGTCTGGACGTGCCTTGTTCTCAGCTCAGCCCCGCACCCGTCAATCTTCTCCTTGAGCTTTTCCACAGCAATCATGTCCACCAGGTGCTGCCCGACGCTGAGGCTCCTCATGAGGCACGTGCAAGCGAACACGGGGACGACAACGTCGACCTGCAGTAGCCTGACAAACTCTTCGTCCTTGCAGCGGTTGACAAGAGCAAGGAGGGTCTGAGACAGAACCTCCTTGGGCAGCTCATCCTTCGCCTCCAGGATCCCGCTGCACATGTTCGCGACCATGGAGAGGTCGAGGTTGTCTCCCTTCATCGCCTCCTCGCCCAGCTTCATCAGCGTCACCATCAGCGAGGTCGGGAACCTGCTGCGAGGCCGACCGACTTCAATCCAGATGCTGACAACGTCATTGAAGAGCTGCGCTTGTTGAGATCCGTCCATCTCGTCGAGCTTGGAGGAGCAATGAGCAAGTAGACCGGATTGAAACACGATCTCCTGCAGCCTCCGGCTGTTGTCCATCGGGTTCTGCTGCCCCAGCTTACGCAGGCACAGCGCGATCGTCCCGGCGTCCATCCTCACGAAGCCATCATGTATGCAGAGGAGAGCCTCTAGGAGTCTCATGACCTCAACACGATGGTGGAGGCGCGGGAGGGCGCGGAGGATGCATTCTTCTTCGAACTCCGATGAGATGTAGTTGCGCAGTCGATCCCCTCGGAACAAGAACTTCTTCTTCTCGACGTTCACCTCCCGCACAAGCTTCCACGATGACAGGCGGACCTGCAGGAGGGACCAACCCGACAGCGATAAGATCTGCCTCCTCAACTCGAACCTTCCGTTGAGTCGCAAGCTTGTCTCCTCCGGAGAGAACAACTCGTCCTCCGCCCTCACCACATCCAGCACGACCTTCTTCTCCTCGTTGCTCAACGGCAACAAGAAACCAGCACCCTCGTCCCTCCGACCGACTCGCAGCTCCACTCCAAACTCAGCTGCCGTCTCGCTGATTTCCTTCAGGCATCGGCTGCCCTCCTCGCCATCCGTAAAGTCCTGTAAGAGCATCAGACATTTCTTCCCGGCCATTCTGATCGTCTCCATCGTCTCCTTCTCCCTCTCCCCGAGGGTAGCAGTCGCTTGCGGGCTGATAAGGCCGACCAGACTCGTCAGCATGTAGAATCTCTCCAACGAGGACTTGCCGAGCTTCTTCTCGACAGCGTCCTCGCCAACTTTACCTGCGTCAGACAACAGAGCTTGTCTCAGACGCATCAGCATCGTAGTCAATAGTGCAACTTCGCGCGACTCGGAGTTTGTCTCGCTCCCGTTCTTCTTCCAGACGTCTTCCATGGAATTGTCGTTGTTGCACAAGATAACTTGCGAGAAGAGCAGCATGATGGCCATCTGTGCATGCAGGTAAGGGTTGCTGAGGCTCTCCCTCATCCTTATCCTCCTCTCTTTCTCCTTGACGTCCTCTACATCGAACATGTCGACGTCCTCGCTGTCCTTGGACTTCGCCTTCTCACTCTCAGAACTGGTCTGTTCGTCGAGGAGTGTATCAAGCATCTCGTCGTAGAGCTCCTTGAAGTCCGGCACCAACTGGGTCTGATTGAACATCCCCAGGGCCAGCAACATGCAACTTCTGTCTGCTATCGACAGCTCCTCCCTACCCCTCACCACGCGCTTCACTGCCTGGCCAAGAGCCTCTACAGACGGGATCACTCCGAGAAGGGCGAGGGAGCAGATGATCATGCAGCATGTCTTGGCCGGCACCTCCTCCAGCTTCCCTGCCAACTTGCTGAAGATGCCGACCCACGTTGAGCTCCGAGCTTCCTCTTTTGCATCACCTGAGAGGAGGAGGAGGAGGTAGAAGCGACCAAGGTCTGCTGCCTGCATGCGATCCCGCAGGTCCATGATCAACTTGAGCAGAGAGGACAAGAAGTTCTTCATCTGCAATCCGCCTCGCTGACCCCCCAAGGCGTCTCCTGTTACAGCTGTTGGAAGCTCCTCCTGCTCTCCCTCCAGCAGCAGCTCGGGGAACCTAGCTCGCAAGCACGACTCGAGCTCCTCGCCCGAGGACAAACTGACGTACATGTCCAGCACGACAGCCGGGTCCGAAGAACGAGCAAAGAAGAGAGTCACCTCTCTCAGCATGTCGAGGTATTGCGCATGCAAGGGAGAGTCCCAGCCGAGGGAGTAGGAGGTCCGAGCAAAGAGGAAGAGATGCTGGAACTCCCTTTGAAAATTCGCCTGTTGGAAGTCCGACGACGGTCTCCCCCCTTGCTGAGCCCGGCTCCCTCCCCGTATAGCCGTGGAGTATCGCTCCAGCAGCTGCAGAAACTTGCGAGCGAAGGAGGTCTCTACCTCTTGTTGCACCTTGAGCTGCAAGCGGCTACAGACAAGGACGATCTTCGCCACCTGCTGGGTGTCACATCTGTCCAGCATCCTCGCCACATCCAAGAGGATCGAGGTAGCCAGGCTCTTCCTGTGCTCCCCTCCTATTTCCCCACCACTGCTCTCCAATCCGCTCGACAGGGCCTGGAGGATGCTGATCGCCGTCGATGCAGACAAGTTCCTCCCCAGCGCCCTGGAAGAGAGTGGGATCGCCTCCACTAGCTCCTCGCAGAGCGCGTGCCCTCCGAACGTCAAGCCTGACAGGGTCACCGCAAGCTCACCCGAAGAGTAGGAGGAGACGAACTTGGCTGCTGCGCGGGAGATCTCCTGCTGCATACTCAAGCTGACCTTCAGCTCGAGTTTCTCGATCGCATATGCCAGGTCGGTGATGTCTCGTCCTCCTAGCTGACCCGGGTCGACCATGATCCTCCTCTCCAGCGCAGGGACAAACTTCTCCGCCCTGTCCTGCATGTCCAACCTACACAAGACCCACAAGAGACGAGCAGCGTTCACACTGCTCAATTCCATCTCCCCAACGGGAGCAGAGCCAGAACTTTGAGGCGGAGGGTCATGGAGAGTCTGTGTTGCTGAGAGCAGCAGAGTGTCCATCACCTTGCTGTCGGCATCGCGCCATTCCAGCGAGCAGAGTGCCCAGAGAGCCTGAGTAGCTGCTGGAGGGACCAGCTCCTGCCCCCACTTCGCCAGCTGGGCAGCAAAGTCGTGCAGGATGGCCATGCTGAGAGTGATGTCTCGCTCAGCCAGCAGCAGCAGGACGGCAAGGAGATCCTGAACCTGCAGTGCCTGCACTCTGATCTTTGAGGCGATGAGGCGAATCACTTCGATGTTTCGAGCACAGTCCCTCGCCTTTCCGAAGAGGAGGAGCAACCTTACCATCCGATCCATCCCGATCTCCGTCCTGCCATCGAGGAGGAGGCGCTTCAGCCGATCGCATGCTCGCTCGTTCAGGCTCGAGCTCATGTCGACTTTGATCGCAGCAAGAGCGTCAAGAACCGCCAGGAATTCGAAGTTGTTCATCTGCTTGACAGAGTTCTCCACCTTTTTGATGAGCGACCAGCCGGCAGAGCTGGAGAGACAGGATGACGCACAGCTGAAGGGAGAGAGGGAAGAGAACAACCTCGCAAGCTCAGTGTGCTTCATGGCGAAGACAGATTTGCTCAGGACCTTGACTATGTCCGGCAGGAGGGAGGATGACGGCTCCTTCTTTCCGTCCCAGCCGATCAACGACAACTGATCGAGCATGGAGATCAGCTGGTGAGAAGATATCTTGCTGTCCGAGAGCAAGCTTCTCATCTGGCCCTCCACCAGCTTGTACGTTTCAGGGTATTTCTCTCTGAGCGCTGTCGAGTCGATCTTCTCCACCTTTGAGACTTCAGCAATCTTCCTTACAAGTCTGTCGATCTCATCAAAGTTCAACACCTTCTGCGTGTTTGGCAACATCACGAACGACTCTAGCTGATCCATTGCATGTGCATCACGCAGAATTATGGAGATTGGAATCGCTGGGTCCGCCTGCTGCCACTCCTCTGCTGCTTCCACCCTTGCGGAAGTATCTTGTATTCCAGCATTCGCATTCGCAATCCCCGGGGTCACCAGACCAGGTTGAACAGGTAGATTCCCGTTGGCTTCAAAACTCATAGGTTGATCCCTTCCAGGCTGCCCGACAGACGCTAGATCTTCGATCGCCTTGTTTGCAGGAAAATGTTGGGGAGTATTCGGAATCGCTGAAGTGAAGAGAGCGAAGACAACAGGGGTATGAGCTGCAGGGACCTTGGGGTGCTCTATAAAATTCCTTTCTCCATCCTGAATCCCAGCATCTTGTTTTCCTATCTTGCTATCAGCCTTCGTTGTCGGCTCCCTTCCTATCCTGCCATCAGCCTTAGTTGTGGGCTCCCTTCCTATCCTGCCATCAGCCTTGATGGCCGGCTCCCTTCCTATCCTGCTATCAGCCTTGATGGCCGGCTCCCTTCCTATCCTGCCATCAGCCTTGATGGCCGGCTCCCTTCCTATCCTGCTATCAGCCTTGATCGCCGGCTCCCTTCCTATCCTGCCATCAGCCTTCGTCGCCTGTGCCTCTTGCCCACCAGCCCTTGGCTTCTTGTTCGGCTCTACCTCGCTCTCCTTTGCAGTGTTTTCCCTCTTTCCAAGACCAGTCGATGAAGACCTGATCAGCTCCACCTTGAAACTTCCATAATCTTTCCTGAACATCTCCAGCAGCAGCACAGTCCCTTCTCGTCCCAGCACGCGCTTCTTGATCTCTTCCCGCAGTACTCCCCTGCAATCCAACTCATCGACCCTGAGCACGAGGTCCCCGTTCCTGATCGTCCCTTCGCACCATACAGACCCTCCCTCCTTGATAGATCGAACTTCACAGAAGCCATCTGGACCAGGGTCTGCTGGTTCAAGAACCATACCAACTCCACAGATCCCTTTCGCTCCATTGTTCCTGTCCCCCAATGACGAACTACCCCCGTTGCGCTGCTCTGCCTGTGCAGGTGTTCCCTTGGAATCCTTTTTCACATCAGCACGAGGTGCATCATCCTGCCGAGCTTTTCCTGTGTTTGTCAATTTATCTTCATTCATGCGCTGAGAACCCTTGAACTGCTCTATGTGCTCTTTTGATAGTGTTGCACGTGTGGAGGGAAACGAGGTTTCGGATGGGACTTTCAAAGGCTCGGAGTCCTTCATGTCAGCTATCGCATCTTCTGCTGGGTCGTACTCTTCTTCACTGTTACCTCCAAGGATCTCACCCAGCACATCGACGCCTTCATCAGGATCCGAATTCTTGGGATATGATACAGGCAGGCTTCCAACGTCAGGAGTATCCTTCTTACTGTCAGATGGGTTCCGTCTTGCACTGTTCTGGAAAGCTTTAAGCCATTGTTCTGTCTCTTGGACATCTTGAGATTGGAGGAGAACCTCCTTAGCTCCCTTTCTAAGAGAAATGCTCACATCATCGGTTTTGCAAATCGAGTCGAGCTCTTTCAGGTTCATGGAGAACCGTTCGATCTTTGCAACAGAAGTCTGGCTATCATAGAAGTCGAGGTTGCCATCCTTGTCCAGCTTCAACCACTTCCTCGCCCATCTCTTCAACTTCCCTTCGAACTACAAGGAAATGTAAACAACCACAGCACAATCAAGCGCCGCACGTACCTGAACGCGCAGGAAACCTTCCAGGCCATCCTTGACAACGTCAGAGCCGGAAGCACTGGAGCTTTGCATCGTCCTGTGGACTTCTCCCCTCGCTCTTCCTCTGCTCAGCCTATCATCCCCTCATGGGCTCTTTAGAACCTTCATCATGCCACCCGGCACCTGGCATGGTGAGCTGGAGAAAAGGAAAAAATTCTCTTGAAAAATTAGTCAAAAATCAAGTAGTATCAAAGCTCACTTTTATAAATTAGTAAATGAGAGCCGCCGGGCCGGCGGCGAGACCCGGGCCGGTCCTAGCTCACTGAGGCCGCCGCGCCCCACCGTCCGCACCGTTCAAAGAGCACCGTCACCGTTCAAGTTTCAGAGTTGCTTGGCGCACACTTTGCTTCACGGTCCCCGGGCCCGGGGGCGGACCGGACCGGACCTGAACTCTCCTGTTTGCCCTCGTACTAGGCTGATTTTCAATGTAACTTACCGTCTTCAATGAGAGTCGAGTTGAAAGACACTGTGACAGTCCAGCGGCAAGCCGCAGTCACACTGCGGCCTGAAGAGCCAGGGCCGCACCGGCCGGGCGGGGAGTCCAGTCCGCCGCCACTGTTCCGAGTTCACGGCGACTGCGGCGGCCCGGCGCCGCGGGCCCGGCGAACTTCCGAACTTCGGAAGGCACGGTTTCAGATTCACAGGTGACTGTCAGATCCGATGGGATCGGCCGCACGACTGGACCTTTTAAAACTACTTTTAGAAATTGACCGACAGACCAAGTGCGGTACTAATATTTTAGTTACTTCACGGCGGCCTCTCTCTTTGGAACCTGATCGTTTGGTACCTTCACTACCCCACCCCTCCCCGATTCTTCGTGATGGTCTTAGCCTGATGCACCGGTACCCTTCCACCTACGTGTTGACGTGACTGGTAGAATCGGACTGAGCAGGGGTGGAGTAGGGGATGGGGGTGTACATATCGGTCAAACTTCTTGAGGAGGGGTGGGTGGTAGGATTGAGCATTGTAGGGTGGGCAGGGTGGGGGGCAAAGTACGCAGATGTGATCGGGATTGGGCAACAGATGGAGGGAGATGAGAGGCGAAGGGCGCATGAGAGCGGTAGGATCATCGAGATGGCGACATCATGCACCAGAGACAAACGTTGCAGAGAACAGAGATGTCATGCAGGCTTCCGCCGCTGACTACCTGCGATTCGATTGAACGAGCTGAGCCTTTTTCCTTAAGACCTGTGCCTTGAAAGAGCCTGGAATCGACAAGAGATTGAAGTTTGCTCTTTTAGCAAGAAACCTACACATAGAGTGCGATTTCGCCCTGGGAAGGAAGCTGTAGATTGGAAGGGATGAGCAAGGAGGGGAACGTGACCCTCCCACCTATCGCAGCAGCAAAAGGAAATGGCAAGCCTGGAAGAGGATCGAAGAAGGGGACTGGAGCAATGAGATCCAGGGCCTTGTCGGACGTTTCTGAGACTCAGCCGTTGATTCAGAACAGGTGAGGTGGAACTAAACTGATCTGTGCTGATTCTCACTCTCCTTGCCGCTTTACCCTATCAAGGAAAGAGGCACAGTCAGTGCAGTCACGACTCAAGCCGTATGTCCCTGTTAAACTCAGCTTTGCTCCTCGACCCTCTGGTTTGCACAAGAGTCAGAGCCAAATCTTTCAGGTCCCAGACTTGGATGATGATGAACTCGAGCAACGCAACGGCGCAAGAGGAATTTTGACTCACAGCGTCTCAGTTCCGTCACTCATGAAAAAGTCCCAGTCAACCCTGGGCTTTGCATACGAACATGCAGCAAGCTCCAATGATTTTTCAAAAGACTTGAGGAGAAGGTTATTCAGACAATCGGTAGAAACCTCCTCGATCCAAGTCAAGATATCCAAGATCATTGCCTCGGAAGGGAGAAGTACAGAAAAAAATGAAACTGACAGGTACTGGGAATTCTGTGAAAGCTGTCCGATCATGATGTTGGATGTAGGACTCCTGAGCTTTCTAGAGTACAATGGAAGAGTAAGAAGATCGTGGAGCTGAACAAGTTGATCTCCTCCTGGAATGAGGTCGGGGGTTTCCCCAAAGAGAAAGAAAGAGAGAAGAGGGCGCAAACGCCGTCGATCGGACCAACAAGAACTTCTTCGATAGCTTCTGTGACCTCAACTACTTCACGAGCTCGAAGTCCATTGTCAAAGGACCGGCTTCCGAACACGATGTGGGACCAAGACCGATTGATTCCAGTCATCACCGGCAGACTTTCTCTCTGTCGGACATCAGCACATCATGAGGATTTGGCAGAAGAAAGTTATGGGACGGCGATCAGGATCATTCGAGACTTGCTTGACGATGAAGTCTGTTGTGTTGGTTTATGTCCTGCGCTTCTCACACCTCATTGCTCAGATTCTTGTCAACGATTTGAGCCCTCTAAGCGTCATTGCCTTTTGCAAGGCTCTCCGTAAGCACGAGGTTCATTACTGGACGGATCATCTGGTGCTGCTGGGCGGTGAAACCGTAAGAAGCATCATGATGCTCTGATGCTTGGAGCAGCACAACATTGACATGAAGGCAGGAGCTAGACTTCACCCGTTCTGCCGTTCTGCTTGCTGTCTACCTAGTGCTTCTGCGTGGATATTCCGTGGAGAATGCGTGCGAACCCTTCCTGCAGCCAAGAGTTTGTCATTTCAAGAAAGTCTACGACAGGAATGGTGAATGGTTGGAATGCTACAACATCAAGAACGTTGTTTCCTCTCTCTGTAAGGCTCATCAGGTCGATGGATCTTCCCTTGTTCATCTCAAAGTGACATGTTGCGCAGAGGGAGTTCTTTACTTTAGAAGGCAGCCCGCAGTGGCTGATAGTCGGAGCTGATATTGAGAGTAGTTTTGAGCTCCTGCAAGCATGCCCGAAGATCTACCTGTTCCGTGTCAAGGATTCTCAGCTCCTCGACCTGGCTGAGGTCAAGGAGCATTTCAAGAACCTGCAGGTGGGTTCCAGAGGAGGCAGCAGCGCGTTTGACTTACATCGCTACAACCAGGTGGGAGAAATTATCAGAATCAAGGAAATGAGCATCCAAAGCAAGGACGACAAGTTTCCCTGGCACGATCACTTGCCACATGTGAGGGTTCAAGATGTTGCTTGGAGCGACAAGATTGAGTTGCAGTACATCTTCAAGGATGCTCACTTGAGTACGACGAGCCAGGTTCTGCAGATTGAAAGCAGACGCTCCAAGGAGACGTGCGCTATCGGATATGTCTTGATCACGGATCATGGTTTCAGTGTTGAAGAAGTTGTTTGCTGGCTCTACAACACCCGGCCATCTTCGGTGACATGCTTGTTCCTTCTTCTCGTCGGGTTCTCACACCCTCAATAGGTTGCAAAAAGTGACATCCTCTTCTTGGAATCCGTATTCTTCAAACACAAGCTTGAGCAGGAAAACATGACGAATTTACAGCAAAATAAATAATTGCACAGTCGAAGACCTACATTAGCAGCGAATTTGAGGTTACAGAAAGAATGTATATACACATGAATCTACATGAAGTTCTGTTCTTATCCCTCTGCCTGCAATCGATTCATTTCTTTGCTGAGCGTACAAATCCACAACGTGATGTAGACCCACTCGTATAGAAACACCTACCCCAAACCATCACCATCACTCAAGCTTCTCTCATCGAGTTACCGTCGGAAATCCTTCCCGGAGCAGGGCGGAGTGACGAATGGAAGTGAATTGACGGAGAGTGAGGTCATATCTCCTGTCAAAAGACTCCTCATGCGTCTTGGTTGGATCAAAGCTCTCTATCAAGACCTAGAGCTCAGGCATCAAAGAAGCGATGAATATTCTAGGAGCGGATTTACGGATAGCTTGTCTCGTGAATGTCTTTCATCGATGAGGATTCCTCGGATGTAGGACCAGGTCTCCATGGGCTCAGCCTCGAGCTTCTCAGGCTGTTCTTCGAATTGTTTCAGCAGGATGAGAACTGCTTTCCAAACCTGCAGGGAGGTATCAGGTGTCAGATGCCTCTGTTATCAATAGGATGCACCTTGATAGTCTCTGGGGGAGGGCTGGGAATGTGCACGCAAGACCGCAATCGACGCTTGTTGTATTGATGGTTGAAAGTTTCATCCTCCATGGCGCGCTTGAGTTGTACGAGGTCCTCAACCTTGGCTGAATACAACTCTGAGACTGTGTTCACCTGTAGCTCCATGAGAAAAAGCTACAGAGA
The DNA here is from genome assembly GCF_000315625.1 of Guillardia theta CCMP2712. Lineage (NCBI taxonomy): Eukaryota > Cryptophyceae > Pyrenomonadales > Geminigeraceae > Guillardia > Guillardia theta. Next base: position 296,738 of record NW_005434639.1, read on the forward strand.
GCAGATCTAACTGAGGAAAAGTCAAACATTACAAAGTATCTCCTTCGAAGGATTTCTTCTTTGAAATAGCCGAACATCTGCACAAAAAGTCAACATGCAAAGCAGCAAGAGCTGGATAGCCTCACATTCTGCCCTCTTTCTGCCAAAGAAGAAATCAATGGAGCATCCAATTCCTCGAAGATGATCTAGCACTTGAGTTCAGCTCTCTTTCCGGCAGATGTCAACTGAATCCTGTCCCTCACCTCGTCATAATCCGCAAGTGTTTCAACAGGCACTCCTTTCGTTACTTCCAACATTCTCTTCGCGTAGTGCACAGGACCATGACAGCTCTCAAGGTCATACCCTAGCCCTTCATGCATTGCATACGCTTTTCCAAGAAATTTCGCTATCGATCTTAGAAAGTCGATTTTCCATTTCACATTCAAGTCTGGCACCGGTGAGTCGATTTGTAGAGAATCCACAGCGACGAATGCGCAGAGCGTTCCTTGCTGGTTGAAGACTGGCACTGCAATGTATGTGCAGCTCCTCTTGTCTCCGTCCTCCTCCGTCTTGTTGAAGCGATGCAGCTGACTGGATGACTCGGGGCCGAAGATAACCAGCGGTTTGCTCTTCTTCTCGTTCACAAAGTGAGAATATGTGATCGAGCTCCTTGGCAGCATCTCACCGACGAGAAAGCTGTTTGCACTCGATGCGGCTACATACAAGAACTTCTCCTCACTTGCCCTGTCCAGCCTTCTTTCACTCTTTCCCAACTTCAGTTTCTCATTGAGGACAGGCGTCTGATGCATTCGCTCAGCCAGGTAGGCACATTTGATTTGCAAGACGCAGGCAATCATCTCAGGAACGAGCTGCAGGATCTTCTGCAAGTGAGAGTCATCGAGTTGATCTTGCCCCTCAATCTCCGAGATGTTTGCAAACCTTGAGAACTGAAGCATCAGGTGCGCGTGAACCAACGCCTCGTGCGAAGCTTGGTATGCTGCATTCTCAGCGTCTTCAAGATGCAAACTTTGCTTGCCATCATCATTTATGCCCAATTTGATCTGAGCGATGGCATGCTCTGCAGCATCATGCCAGTCAAGCACCAAACTTCTCTCAGCTTCAAGCGATTTGTCCATGGCATGAAGCTTGGACTTGAAAGCAAGCTCGCCGAAGTTCATCTTTTCGAGTTTATTGCCTGTCTCCTTGAGGGTCTTGGCAAGTCTTTCGTTGCTTTGGATAATGAGTCTGCTCTCCGTGTCCTGCGACTTCACTTGGATCCTGAGGTCCTCAAGCTCCGTCTGCAGGGCCTTGTTCAAGTTCCTCTCCTTGTCGAGGTCCTCTCTTGCTATCTTGAGGTTCTCGCTGGTGATTTCAAGCTCTTCTTCCAGCCTCTCAATCTTTTCGTTGAGCTCGACTGTGTTTCCGTCCATCATCTCTATAGTCTCTTGCGCTGTACTCAACTCTGCCAACTGCATCTCCAGCTTGTCGTGCAGGCACAGTCGCAGCATCTCCTGCACGATGAGGAAGAGAGGATAGGCATCGGTCTTAGCTCGCGGTTGAACGTGCGATATCCACTCGAAGAACAACTTGGCGTCCTCTTTCTTCTTCTCCCAGGCTTCTCGCAGGCCGTTGAGCGATTCTTCGTGCTCTTGCGCATTGAGGAAATCGCAGTAGTAGAAGCGCAAGTAGTCTGCAGGGCCCTCCTGGTTCTGCTGATCTTTGGGGAGGGAGACATCGAAGTGTTTCATGCGGAGGGGAAGAGAGGGAGGACATCCGCTCTCCTCCTCCCCCTCCTCCTCCGGCATGAAGTAGCGCCGCATGCCGGGCTCACTCTGCCTGGCAGACCTGGTTGAGGATGTTAATGCTAAAACAACAAAAATAAGATTAATTTATGTATTTGGGCTTATTATTGGGAAATAATCTTAAAGTCATATCTAATGGTAAAATCTGTTTTTAATGTTATTTTTGTTTTAATATTAATAAACATCTGCTGACCCCACCTCTCCTTCCCGGCTCTTGTCCTTCAACGGAATTTTCACCCCTGCTTTTCCCTTTTATCTCAGTACAAAAGTACCTACCCTTGGATATCAGATTCTCAGGGCTTTACCCTCTACCCCTACAACTGTCACAACCCTACCCCCCTTCGGCACCTCCTCGTTGCCCGTGGATTCCTACCCCATGCACGAACTACTACCCCTTGACCTGTCCACCGGTGCAAACATCCCCACCCTTTGATGCAACTATCACTCTTTAAGTACCCCTACCTATTCACCTACAGAAAAATTGTCGTATAGACCCCCTACGAAGAGTTTTTCCTGACCACCCCTACCTATCTTCTCAACACCACAACAATCCACACCCCGGGATGAAAGTACCCCTACCCTTTTCCTCCATAAAACCACCGACCCCTGCTACTCCCTGTACAAAAAAATGGTTGCCCATCGCGGCATGTGCGCGCTCTTTTCCCCTGTTTAAGAGCCTCCTCCTCCTCCTCCTCCTTTCACTTCTCTCCCCTGCATCCTATCCATCTCCTTCTTTTCCCCATTCCCCGATCCCTTTCCTCATCTTCTCTTTATATTCGTCATTATTGAATCATCCACGGGCACAACTTTGTTCGTGTGTAGCTTGCTGGCTTCAACTCATCCGATTCTCTAATCAGAGTCGGGTGTAATTCTCCAGCACAGTAGACACTTTCTGCGGTGAAGGTCCAAAAGCTCCTTAAGATCGTTCTTCCCTGCTTACATCTGGAAAATGCCGCACCCAATTGCAGAAACTGGGACTTGCAGGAATTGTGGGAAACGTGCTTTGTTGTATCTCTGTCTTGGGGGGAAAGGTTGTGAAACACAGCTTTGTAGAATTTGCTTGGATGCAGGCTTTGGCTCTTTGGCGCAAATCAATGCCAATCAGGTTCCTACCGGGAGCAAGACTACGTCGTTCCTCCACGAACCAGAGAACTTTCACCCGATGCTGGCGGATGAGATTGCTTGTGGGGAGGCACTCCAGATGATCCCGCTGGAGATGTTAAAGAATGGAGTTCCTCTCAGTCTCAATGGGAACCGATTGACCTCTGCGATGCTGAAATGCGAAGGACAAGAGCAGATCTGTCGAAAGAGAAGTGCAGCTGTCTGCGATGGGTATGTACAGTTTGGGATCCCTCTCTCTTCTCAGTCTCACATGCTGGATGCAACATCGTTTCAAGTTAGCAAGAAGCAGAGACTTTACTCGCAGTTTGCAGACATGCATTGAAGCTGATGCCAGTCTTTTATCCTTTCTATATTTTTTTGTACTGTGGGTTTCCTGTGATCCATGGATCTTCCGAGGTGTAATGGAAAGTAGTATTGTTTGTTACATTTCTTGATGTTGGAAAGTCGTTCTTTTTGTTGCCTGCTTGCATACATGTTCCATGTTTGTTCGCCAGCCCGTGTACCCCTACCAACATCACACAGGATTCTGGAAATAAAATACTTCAGAAGACCTCAAGGAAACCTGAATGTCCTTCTCAACATCATCTGCATCTCCACCATCATTCATCACTATCACCTCCGTCATCTACATAGTCCATGATATCATTATCTAGATCATTGTCATCTTAATATTCATGCTATCATCCGCTCATCATCATGATGATAGTCGTCTGTATCATCTCTATCTCCCCCATGATCACCATCACCTTCTTCGTTATCATCATCTCAATCATCATCACCATCTCAATCATCATCTTCTCGATCTGCTTGCATATTGTTTTGGCCCCGATTGCTTGCCCACCCTACCCCTAATATCGGAATACCCCCTACCCACCTATTCTTTTCGTATACAGACAGAAGTAGGGGACATATCACCACCCCACCCTTGTGAATTGCCAATCCAGCATGGCGAGGGCCTGTTTCATGGTAGCGGTGCTGCTCCTGGAAGTGATGGGAGGAGGAGAAGCAGAAGCACGGTTGGCATCAACCATAATGCAGACAGGAACAACTGCAGGAGCAGGAGCAGGAGCAGGAGGAGGAGGAGAAGGAGGAGCAGGAGCAGGAGCAGGAGCAGGAGCAGGAGCAGAAAGAGCAGGAGCAGAAAGAGCAGGACGAGGCAGGCTTAGAATCTTGAGGATGAGGGGAGGATGTCCGAATGGTGTGATCCCTACTCAGCAGGAGGAGGAGGCAGCGAGTCCTCTGAGGGCAAAGGTCCTCGAGCTAGAGAAGGAACGGGACAGGATAGAGGAAGAGATCAAATCCCATGCGGACCTGATGGAGCAATTGGGTGCCCCGGCGCATGTGTCGGGAGAGTTCTGGGAGAGACACACTCCCTTGATAGATGCAGAAGGGTATCCGCGGTCGGACATACCGATCATGGAGGTGAAGGAGAGTTGCATGCTGAACTTGCTCCTTATGGTGGTGCAGGTGATGGAAGCGAGAGGCAAGATGGCGAAGTTGAAGCTAGATCACAAGGTATGCATACTCTATGCTGCTCTCCCTCGTCGACTCAGATGCATGCCTGCAGGAGATCTGTGAAAAGCTCGAAAAAGCCCTGGAGGAATACATAGCATCATAGGCGACAGCTGGCCTTCCATCTCCTGTGATGGTGCTAATGTTGATTCGTGTATCTTATTCATTTTGCTACATAGTTGAGGCAATTGAAGGAAAAAATTTGTTCGAGCAGCGGTGCTCGATCAAATACCCTGGTCCTTTTTCCTCCCATTCCTGCATCGACAACCGAACAGTTAGAGGACGAGAACGAGAGAAGAAGGAGAGGTTGAAGAATCGTAGATGCACGAGTGGCATGCAGGTGAGGGTACGAGTCAATAAGGAGAGAACCAGAGAGTGGAAGGAGAAGAGGGGAAGGGAGAGAGCAAAGAGAGGTGGAGAGGAGAGAGGAGAGTGGGGAAGGGAGAGAGGCAGTATGGAGGAGGAAAGAAGAGACGAGGAGAGATAGAGGGGAAACAAGGGTGAAAGGGAGGTCCACCTGCTTCGTCAAGCAGACAGACTCGAATTTCTCATGGGCTGCGAATTTGGACGCTCCTCTCCAAGTCTCAAGGATCGGATCGTGGGCCACCACCACCTGGCATCGGAGGTCAGCGACAGCAGGAGCGGGTAGGTGAACGCATCACGTTCAAATTTGCCCCTGCAGGAAGCAGGCAACGGATCTCGTACTCGATCCTCTCCTTGAAACCCGGAAACAGCGACCCCCCTCCACAGATGTACACGTTCTCCGCCATCCTCATCCTGTTGCTCGTCAACCTCCGCCTCCTCCCTCCCTCCTCCGCCTCCATCACACACCTCTGGTCCATGTTGTAGCGATTCAGCACGTTGTTGATCAGCTCTGACATCGAGTGTTGCGTCAAAACCCCTGCCATCTCCACCTCCTCTTCTTACCAGCCATGCCACAGTGCTCCAGCCCGATGATGGAGGGCTGGAAGAGAATCTCTGGGACTTGGATGAGCTCGGTGGAGAGAGCAAGCTGAAAGTCTCGCGCGGTTGGGATGTAGACGTTGGTGCTGGGCTCGTTCTCCTGGTGGAACTTTCCCGGTGTGATTGAGGAGCCAAAAGAGGGAGAAGCGAGGTGCGAGGAGGGAGAAAGTAAGAGGCAGGAAGGGGGGGGAGAAGGAGGAAAGAGGAGCGGGGAGGTGGGAGCGAGAGAGGGGGGAGGAAGTATTCTCTGTACCTGTGACACTGGGATATGGAGAGGATCGAGCTCTAAGATCTGCGCATCCAGCTCTGTGACAGAAGATTCAGAGGGTCGCCCGATCGTACAGATAGCAAGTACCGGCCAGAGTAGCATCAACCTCCTCCTCGCTGCTGTCAGATACTGCTTCCCTTGAAATCTGGAGCAGAGGTATGAGAGATAGGAGCAGAAAGGTGTTGAAGCGATCGGGCACGGGAGTTGAGCAGAGCAGGGGAAGAAGGGAATAAAACGCAACCCGTTCACCTGTCTGTACACGTTCCAATCATCGTCATCATCTCCAAAGTCAGATCCGTCATCTGCGTACACACAGAGGCTGAGGGAATTGGCCGCATGCTAGAACAGTCCTACCGGCGCATCCGTCTGCATTCTTCTTCTTTGCGTCTTCCGATCCCGCAAGGGTGGAGATAATCGCCTTCATCCTCTCGTTTGAGGCCTCTGACCTCCTGTCGTTCACCATGGCCTGCATCCAGGGTGTGAGGGAGGGAATGGGGAGAAGAGGAATATGGTAGGAGAAAAGTAGTGTTGTCCCGGCCGGGGGGCGGGGGGGGGGGGTGGCGGGGGCGAGATGGAACTGAAAACAGGCAGGAAGGGAAGGGAGAGGATCAGAGCAAGGGACACAGCAAGGACTGACACAGGAGGATGAGAAGAAGTGGACAAAACCATTTGTCACCTTCTTCTTCTGCCTCTGCTGATACTTTTGAAACAAGTTTGCGTGCTAGATTGCCGTTCAAGTCATCATTCACCACCAGCCTTGAAGGCAGTTCTCACCCTCTGTTTCGCTCCAGTCAACCACTTCTGAGGATCGAGCTTGCGCTCCTCCTCCTCCTCCTGACGTTTCCTCTGCTTCTCTGCTCACTGGTTCATTAAAACAGCAAGCAGAAGTAGCAGAAGACCTTCAGCTTGCTCCGTCTTTCGTTTCTGTAGTACGGAGAGGCAAGAAGGGGAGAGGGAGGGAGAATCGCTCAGACGTTTTAACGGTACAGGAACCGTTTCTCACCTTCTCTGCCAGACGAGCTTGCTGCAGTCCAGCCATCATCTTCTGCTTCCTCTTCTTCTCTCTCTGAACGACCGTCAGCACGACAGACAGACAGCAGGAGCCGAGAGACGTCTTCGGCGCTCAACTTGTCGTCCGGCACGTTGAGCAGAGGGAAGCTCTCCTGAGCAAGGATCGGGATTAGGAAGAAACAAGTCGATGTGCGCAGGCCTCACCTCCTTGTCCTCTTCCGGTTCAGCTTTCAGGAACTCTTCAACCACAGGATCGTCTGAGGCATCAAACTTCATCGACGCCGGAGCAGCTTCCCCGCCCTCTCTCGCCTCACCCGCAGGAACATCGAACCCCTTCGCCTTGTGCTTTGCTCGGATATCGTTCAGCTGCCTTGACAGATTCCTGCCTCCTCATTCACTATCCTCTCCTCCTCCCCCGTTCACGAGCTTCACCCCAAGAACTTGGAGACGGAGGCAGGTTTTGTCGGCTCCGAGATGCCGAAGGCTGCGATCTTCTCGCCCACTTCATCGATCTAGTCAGGAAGCCAAATGACGGAAGCGAGAGGAGAGAGGGAAGGGACAAACATTGAGAGGGAAAGGAGGAGAGAATGGAAAGAGAATCAAGAGAGGAGGATAGGCCGGAAGCAAAGGGACACGGAGGGGAAGAACAAATAATCAGGAGGTCAGAGGAGGTGATGAAGATGATGCGGCAAAGAATCAGGTGGGGCAGGGACGGTCAATCACCGGCTGCAAGTTCTTTCCCCTTAAGTCCTTTCATCTGGTTCTTCACCGCAAAATTAGCCATCATCATCACAGTATCCAACTAAGAATCCTCTCGAAACCGTATCCTCCTGTTCTCAAACCTATATCCTTCCTACGAAACCTCCCGCCCCACACCCACCCTTACTCCTCCTCCTCCTCCTTATCATCATCATCTCCGCAATGACAACATGAACAACCTGGAGATCCAAGAGAGCCTTGATATTCTGGGCAAGCTGGAGGATTGTTTCTCAGCTGTCAGCTCATCGTATCATCTTCCTCTCACCACGCGCAGCTTCTCCTGCCTCTTCTGTGAAGCCATCTCCCGCAATCTCTTGGCCTGCTCCTCTCGCTGCCATGAGAGCATCAGAAGAAACATCAATGAGAGGTGGAATGCTCCTCGACCTGTCGCTTCCTCCGCTGAATCTCCTCTTCAGTCTGCACCGGAACTTCCTGCATTCTACTTTCACCTTCAAGTAAACTTGGACGAGGGGCGGGGAGGGCGGGGGCATTGGGGAAGAGCTGAGGGAGGGACGGAGAAGGATGAGGAGGGAAAGGGTTGGATAGCCAAGCAAACGACAAGGAAAGGGAGGAGCAGGAATAGAATCGTGAGGGGCAGGAGAAGCAGGACACGACCTTCTCAGTGTAGGGCAGCTGAAACCTAACAATTCTGCGAGGAGACGAGTGAGCCAACATACAAATTTTCAACCCTCATCGACTTCTTCTGCAGGCTCTCGAGAGACTCGTATTCCCGCAACTTCTCCATATAATCCTCCTGCAGTCTCAGTCAAACTCGGACGTTGGGGACAGAAGGACGAGATGGTGACCTGGGCGACGAAGCAAAACTTCTCCTTGATCAACTGGACGCGGTGGGCAGTGATTGCAGGTTTGTGCTGTGGATGTCTGAGGAGGAGGAGCTGCTGGAGAGTGTTGGAGCAGGAGAAGCCTCCCAACGCCATCCTGTACGATGACTGATGGATAACAAGCAAAGATCAGGCACAAGGAAAAGCGACAAAGAGGAGCAAAGGGTAAGAAAAGGAGGTCAAACGTTCAGTCACCTTGAATCCTACTGCCCCGTCATAGATCGGGATGACGTTGGAACTTGAGTGCCCAACGCGAATTATGAGCCCATGAGACGCTTTCCCGCCCCACTAGAGGAAACAATCGATCAGGAGTTTGAGTCCCGGCATGAGAAAATGCTCACAGTCTCCTGGGGAGTGTAGGAAGCTGGGGAGTTGAGCATCGAGTCGTAGGCAAACAGCGCGTCTACACCGTAGGCGACCTGATCAACTGGTGAGCAAGTGACAGCAGATGCACACGATAAACTCGTCATATCACCTTCGGTGCTCCGTAGCACTCAAAGAGAATCTCGGAGAATCTCGAGCGGCAGTAGTTGGGATTGCACAGTGCTGTGGGATGGGTTCAAACAGGGGGGAACTTGAACAAGTTTGGATAGCGAAGAAGAAGAAGGAAAAGACGAGAGGAGAAGAAAGAAAACGAGATGTAGGAGACGAGATCTAAGGACGAGACGGAAGGAGAGAAGCAGAGAAGATGAAACAGAAAGGACCTTCGGTGACAAGAACTGGATGGTAGAGCTTCTCCGTGTGGATCCCCATCCTGTACAGCGTGTAGTCCAAGATTGTTTCCATGCTCTCGAAGTGCTGAACAACATCCTGCAAAAACTTTCAACATTCGGATTCGCGAGAAATTCTGCCGCCTCTACCTTCTCAAACGGCGACCTCACCATCGTCTTTGAGATGTCCCTACACAAGAGCTGGTCGCCTGGCGTCCACGTTTAGTCAGGATGCTGCGCACTCTCGAAGGATCACGAGAGCGCACCTGCTAGTGTGACGAGGTCCCCCTTCCCATCCTTCGCCTTCCCTACGAGTGAACGGAGCACAACGCAGGGGTCCTTTTCGCCCGCCCAGCCGGCTCTGCTCCTCGCATCATTCTGCAAGGGGAGGGGGGAGGGTATACAAACAAGGAAAACGGACCTGGTTGAGTGGGATCCTACATCGATCACAAGAGGCTTGGAGGGAGGCCATTTGCTCCCATCATACTCTAGAGGACGAGGCTCGGGCAGGCTGAGCGATGGTGAGGACTGAGAACTAAAGGTCAGGAACTTACTTTGATGTTGAAGGTTCCGGCGGGAACTCAATCACATCCTCATCATCCTGCAATCAAGATTGCATCAGTGATGATCAAGCTAGTATCTAAATGCTAGTATCTACAACTAGTGCTGCCAATCCGAAGCGACGTCACCAACCCCTTTCACTTCCTTTTTCCTTCTTGTCCAAATCCTCTTCGGGCAGTGCTACGTCCCAAAGATCTCAACGATTTGACCATCAACGAATGTTTTCAATGTCAAAGGCCTACTCCGGAGGAATTTCAAACCAAGGCACCACCTCTACTCCAACAGTATCAGCTCAAACTCTTCATCGTATCCTCATACCGATGTAGGTGTTGAAGAACAACAGCTCCTTCTACCCATAGCAACATCTCAGTTGCAAGATTCTCTTTCCACGATGCAAAATTGGTTCCTACTCGCCATTCTTGTCCTCATCCTCCTGAACTCCTTCTCTCCCCGCTCCTCCTCTGCGTTCCTCCAGTAAATCCTCACCTTCGGCATTTTCCGCCGCTCAAACTTAGGAACTTCGAGCTCACAGAAGTATGATCGAAACTTTGGTGTGCTAAGTTTTTCCACACATTTTCATAAAATTTCAAATTTATTCAAATGTTTCGTTGAAATTTGATATCGGAGTTCAAGCCCGAAAATGCAATTTGCTCCACCCCACCCTGGTAGAACAATATACCATCGTGGAATTGATCAACTATACCCACCAAAGTTCAATGAAAAGTACCGGTGATCTGAGACTTTATGAAACGTAGTACCCCTACCCTACACTCTTACATCTTCGAATACAGATTGCTTCCCCACCCCCACCCCTTGCTTTTTAACCACCCCTTGGTGCAGACATCGTGAAAATCACCCGTAGTAAAGTCAAAAGGACTGTACCCCTACCTACACCCTTGCCGGCGTGTATGGAATACCCCTTCATTTGAAGGCAAATTTGTGAGAAATGAACGGGTGGGAGGGATTGTGCAGACCCGTTCTGCTCTACGTACCCCCACCCAACAATTCGTAAGGTGACCCTAACCTCCCACCCCACCCCCATGATAGACACCTCTCAACAACAACAGGAGGAGACTTCAAGGAGGAGACATATAAGGCCTGCTAGCTACATACTTCCCCTTCTTCTCTTTCGCTGCTTGGTTCCTGCCTCTCTCCTCCCCCTCCCACTGATTCGATTGCTCAGACGCTTCTTCTCTCCCTTCTTCTTCGTCCAGGCTCTCCTTCTTTCAGTTTTCTAGCCCTGCATTCAACTTTGCTGTCATCCCATGAAAAGTTGCCGGACATTTTGAAGTTCGAACAGTCTGGTCGGTAGTTTCCGCTAATCACAGCTTTCGAAGCACTGAAGCAAATACTGGATCATTAACAAAATGAGATCAACATATTCATTGCTCTACATCTCTTTGTTTTCTCAATTTCTCAACTCCTCTGCATGGCTTGTACCTGCAACTTTCTCGCAATGCATCAGGTCCGTTGGAAAACCCCAGCACAGAGGAGCTTGTGGGATGACAAGGAACGTTGTGGTTTCTTTGAAGATGAATCAGGGCGAAGACAGCAAGGCTAAAGATGTCGTTCTTGGTCCAGGACTGTTTGCTCCTGATATTCAATTGGGGCCCAATGCTGACGATTTTGTGCCTGAAGAGAAGATCATCTCAAGGATACAGATGTCAAACTTGTTCTCTTTCTTTGACACAGATTCAAATCAGAAGATTGACCTCGATGAGCTTGTTTTGCTTTCTGGTGCAATCGGCAAAGAATGGTCTAAAGAAAAGGCTTTGCAAGCTCTCTGGGAGATTGATGAAAACAAGGATGGGTTTGTAACCTTCGAAGAGTTCTACCGTTGGTACTTGGCCGGGAATAAGAAGGTTCTCGAAGAAATGCCAGTGCCCCAGAAGGTCTCAGCCTTTCTGCAGAATAGCAGATATTCCAAGGCAGACGTGGAGAAACTTTTCCAGTTAGCGGATGAGAACTCTAACGACAGAATTGAGCACGCCGAATTTCTGGAGCTCATGTCAACCTTGGGACACAACATGACCTCTGAGAAAGGCACTGAAGTGATTGCGAGATTGTCTACAGTGTCAGGAGGGTCAGAGCCCTCTGTCACGTTCCCAGAGCTGTATGCCTGGATCTCGGCTGGGTATGACGTGGCTACTGCCCAAGTTCAGACCTCCATTCTTCTTGAACCGTCGGAGAAAGATAAGAAGCGTGTTTTTGTCCGAGGATTCCCATGGAGGGCGAAGGAAGGGACGGCTCTGAAATACTTCTCGAGATGCGGTGAGGTACAGGAAGTGCAAATGATCAACTGGTCACGTGACGGGACCCCGAGTGGAAGATGCATCGTGACCTTCAAGGATGAAGAGAGTGTCGAGAAAGCGATTGCCTTGCATCGTAACAGAATGGGGAAAAGATGGCTGGAGGTGTACCGAGTCAATGAGGGAGATAAGGAGGAGATTCATAAAGTCGACAAATCTCTTCACGGGGCATTGATTGGAATCAAAGGTAAGGTTGTGCAAGAAATGCAGCAGGAGAGCGGAGCTCGAATCTTCTTTGAAACCGAACCAGAGGATGTCATGATTATCAAGGGCCGTGAGTTTGAGCGAGTCAAGGCGTGGGCCATGGCTAAGGCAGTCATCGACGACAACACAATGGAGGAACATCCTGTTGATATCTCACTCCATGGCAAGCTGATCGGAGCCAAAGGCAAGCTCAAGAAGATTATGGAGGAACAAAGTGGGGCACACATTGTTTACCGGCAAGAGCCAAAGCCAAGATGCTGCATTTGCGGATCGTTCGAGGCCCGCCAGAGAGCCTGGCAGCTTGTGCAGGGGAAGATGTGGGAATTCCAGCAGGCGAACGAACAGAGGTTCCCTCTTGATCGCAAGTACCATGGCACTTTGATTGGCAAAGGAAGTGTTGTTGTACGCGCAATCGAAGATGAAACTGGCGCGAGGATCCGGTTTTCTAGCGGAAAGCAATACAACTCTCGTGAAGAAAAGGGTTATGAGGGTGAGAAGGAAGGCGCTGAGGTATGTTTTGCTGTTCTCACCTACAAGATCTCAGTCGTCGTTCTACAGAACTTGGATAGTGGGTGTATGGTTGTGAGGGGAACTCCAAAGCAGTGCGAGAATGCCTGGAAGTATGCACAGGTACCACTAGCTAGCACACTTAGATAGTGTGAATGAGGTTTTTCAGATCTTCTTGAAGGAGATGCCTCTGCTGTTGAGCGAGCTTCGAGATGAAGACATTGCACTCGGAGCACTCAGATCCCTTCCTCTTTCTCCAGATCAGGTCAGTTTGCGCTGCTGTCATTTGCGGTGCCATAACTGCATTTATCAAGGTGTGGCAAGCTGCGGTCGAGGAAGCAACCAAGAAGGCCAGACAGTCTGTGGGAGTGCATGATGAGAAGAGCCAAGTAAGCCCCGATCGTGTGCATACTGTCATTCTAGTGACATGTTTGGCTTCACAGGGCAGCAATGCGGAGGAAAGTATTCTTTTACTCTAAACTAACAGATTAGGCGTTGTATCCTTGAATGTTGAAACTGAGACTTTTGTGTCCGTCCGTATGGGCCCTCATGTTGGCCTCTTGCTGGGCTCTGATATCATGGACTTGAATCTTGCGCTAGCAAGCTGCTGCGCGAGTCTTCGTCGGGATCAGCGTGTCTGCCAGCCGCCAGGAAGGCATGCTGGACCTTGTAGTCAGGCCTTTCGATCTCACAGTAAACTAGTCTAACAGGCCGCCGCGTTCGGCCTGTCCTACTATTTTTTATATTGCGGTTGTTAGGGCCGTGCATAGAAAATGCGGCAAGGGGGAGAAGTAAAGGTGCTCGTACGATGATGAAGAAGGGCTGACGACTCAAGACGTAGAGACAAGTAGCTGATATGCAGGATCCCTCCACTCATCGCAAGAAAACAATCGATGATGCGAAGATCTTTAGCCTCAGTGTGCGGACTTTGATGTTCACAGCTATCTTCCTTGCACGCTGGACAATGGGAAACTCGCAGGAGGCTGCTCCAGTGCAACGAGATGAGGTGAAACGAGATGCGACATTGTGAACTTTGTTAAGCTGATGATCAGAGACTTCTAATAGACCAACTTGCGTCTTTGGAATTGCAGGTAATGATCGGTGACTTGTTGGACTATCATGCATATAAAACTTGCTTGCAGAGAAGCCTAGGCCACCTTCAAGAAATGGACCATGGTCAGTATGTTGAGACAGTTCGCCACATTATCGCAAATGCTCTTGTGGTTTCACGAGGTTGTCAAAATGTTTCGTTTCTTAACTTCATGAAACGCGGCTGCAGATGCAGTGGATTTGTTTGATGAGGATGGAAAGACTGCGCTTCATGCTGCTTGTATGAATGGCTGGGAGGTAGCGCAATCATACCTGCGTCATATTGCAAGAATACTTAGGCAGAGATCAGGTCCAAGTCATTGAACTGATACGAGCTGGCGCCGACGTGAACAAGAGATGCAAGTATGTTGGGCAAAGTCCTCTTTTCTTCGCAACGAGTATGTCTTCATGTGTTGATGGATTTGTTTTTCAGTCATTTTGATACAAGTTGCAGAATGGGAGCATGCCAACATAATGAAAATTCTTCTTGATTCTGGATCAGACCCGGAGCAAGAGGATAAGTTTGGAAGATCTACTCTTCGATGGGTAACAATGCAGCCAAACCAAGAGTGAGTTTCTACCTGAAATTTTCGATTTTCTCATCAGACGTCCCTGCAGCGCTAAGATGGATAACACTCTGCAGCTGTTGAGAAGGAATAGCCCATAAATGATTCCATTAGATCTGCTCAAATCTACACATGGAGGAATCGCAGTCGTAAAGCATAACGGCTGAGATTCTCCTCTATGATTGCTGCAGAGGTTTCATGGTATCTCTGACATCAGTAGATTTCTTTGAAGAGGACTCAGGAAGGAAAATTTTATTGTGTACAAAGGGGGGAGAAAGGCGACAAACGACATCCAAGAAAAAAACAACCTACCAACCAGAAGGAGATTGGAATCCAAGAGATCTTCCAGTGGCTGTGTCATACACCTGATCAAAAATCACGGAAATAACACAAGTTTCGAAGCTACAACTGATCACCTCTCTATCGTATAGACGCTGAGTTGGCCTTGCTGTATACCCTTGTTCGTAGAGCAAATCTGCATGATGATTTGGAGAAATAAGCACTGGAGTCTTAAGGACGATCCTAGCATATTGATCAGAAACAGTGGGAGAAAGATGCAAGAAAATACACACCACGTTACTCCCTCAGTACAAGGTGGTGCAGTGAGGGACCCATAGTACGTATAGTAATTTGCATAGTTGCTTCCGGCTCCCAGCACATCCTCAGCCATTTTTGCAGTATCAAACCAAATGCTTGGTTTCACATCCTGACCATATCGAGGATACACATAAGAACCAGCAAGACCATTGGCGTCAAGATTGTAGGTGCCCTCAAACCCTCCAACACCATCCATGATCGTTTGTAATGATGAGGCAGTGTAAGGACCGACTTCAAGAAAGGCTGAGACGACCACTTTGACGTCTGATGACCCTTTGGACGTATGATAAAACTGGATTTCTCCTGCAGTCTGCCTTCCTTGCAGTCTGTGTTCACTGGGAGTATGAATTTGAGCATACTTCAACTCAACTTCTTCGTCGTTTACTACCATGGTGCCTTGCAATCCTTCGACCTGTGAAAAAACGATAGATTCATCAATAAACCCCGGAAAGCTGGCACGAATGAAAACTTACCGTGATCACATTCTTGTACAACGGAGAGATTAATGTGACCTCATAAGGATCCGTCGGACCGACCCATCGAAGCATTTTCAAATTATCATCCCTCAAGACGTTCAATTCAAAATTGATCGGACTTTGATTTTGTCCGTTCGCACAGACTCCATATGAACCTTTGATATCACCCCAATGATTAGGACCTTTCTTTCCACTGTATGCCCAGATTTCGCCATCAACATTTGGAAGCCAACCTCCATGATTCACGTGAAAGGAGTATGCAGGAGTTGGATAGGCGGGGTACGCGTTCAACTGAGTATTTGCACCTACAGCAGGGCTCTGGTATTGCACATCATTTTGAAATACAAACTGATTGCTGGATGATCCTGATGGCGCAACATTCACATATCCATTCCCCAGTACATTATCAGCCTTCTCCGGAGAGTGAACGTCATATTCGAAAGGATCGATCTTCATCAAACTTTGCTTTCTTGTGTTCTTCTTCTTGCTTGGAGACGACGGTGCATCCCAAGATGCGGGAGAAAGAAGTTTTTCTAATCCGCCTGTATTGGAATCTTTGCTTTTCCTCTCTTGCTTATTCGAGGCTCCTGTACTTGCAAAGGTCTGCCTGTGCCGATCGAAGTACTTGTCGAGCTTCCGAGTGAAATCATCTTTATGCCCCGCTCGAATGTTCCTGAACTCTTTTGCCAAAGCAGCATCGGACAATTGCTCGAATCTACCGAAATCGTCACGTTGCTCTGCCAGCATACTTCTGGCTTTGGACTTATATGACTGGTATTCCACATTTGTTCCAAATGGGTAGGCTGTTGAGGTAGGGCCAGTTAAGAAGCCAATCGTATCAGCCGTTGTCATCGCAATACCATCTTGTGTCACAATGCCAGGTGTGTAAGTGGTAGTGGGAGTTTGATACTCAACGTTGTTCCACGTGTACCCCAGCGTGTTTTCCTGTTGAGAACCGGGAAAGTACCATGTGACAGGCGGCGTGTCGTACATACCATCATATGCCAACATCATTCTACCAGAGCCTAGCAAGTTCGTGCGAGACAAAGACAATGATGACGACGCAAGAGCAATCAGAACCAAAAGAGCGGTAGCAGCCACAGCAGCAGCCACCATGGCCTGCCGTCCACGCCGCCGCATGGCTGCTTGCCTCTTCGTACTACATCCGATTTCTTCCCCCTCATACCCATCCCACCGCACTCGGATGTCCGGCGGGCCCAGACGGTCCGACCGTACCGATGTCCGATCCGGCGGGGCTAGTGTGTCCGACCGTTAGTCGGACGCCAGTCACTGAGAACGGTACGGTCCGACCGCGGTCACCCGGGTTCATCGGTTTTCCAATCGTGCGAGCGTGGGCCCGCCGAGTTTTGAACAAACTTGAACTATAAATGGAGTGTTTGAACGAAGGCCCTTACATTAGCGCCGCCCCAGTGACCGCCACTGGACTCCCTATCGTCGGCGTACGTTTAAGGTGGACTTGCCAGTCTGCTCGGACCGTACTATGATACTAGCTGGACTCAGCTCCCAGTTGGTTGCACGACCGGCCGGGCACGGTGTGCCTCCCCTCCGACTCCGGTATCATGCCTTAGAGAGCTCCCCACCGGTGGTTTCCTGGGTTTATTCAGGGGTGAGAGGCTACCAGTAGAACCCCAGGGAGTAACTCAGTTCAAGCACCCTTTCGACGCCAGAGCAAAAGGGGGGTGGGCTTTCAAAGAAATGCGCGCGCTTTTTGCAGCAAGAAAATCATCGTCGTTGACTCATGCATTGTCCTAAGAGGATTCATGTACAGGGAGTGGGGGGGGAGGAGGAGGAGGGACTTGTAACAATGGATTTGATAAAGCCTAGCTTTCGTACTGGTGACTTGAACTCTATCGATTCAAATGGTGCTCATCTCTGAATTTTCGGCATCAGTCCTTTCATGTGATTAATGATTTTTGTTGTTTGAAAGAGGTCGGACGGAAAAGTAAAGAAATAGTATACTTCCAAGAATAATCATAGTCTGTTCAAGAGATTCAAGGCAAAACCTGTGTTGAGCGAATAATGACAAAATTTTGTAGATGCAGGCAAAAGAAACCCTTGTTTCGAAGTGGAAAATGGTGTATGGATGTCATTCCTGCGGAAACGAACTGCAACATTTAGACAAAGGTAATTGCCTACACATGGATGCAGTGTCTGATAGAAGCGATTCAATATAGTAAAAACGAACATGTGCAAACATTGCGAAGCTCGTGCGGAACCACAAGTTTTGGGAGAAAGGTTTATGCGTGTGGAATGCTCAAATTTATGATCTGATCTCTGTCCCTTTGTTCTAGATGTCCTGCATGTTCAAGTATCAACGAGTTTACAGAAGACGAAAGCAAAATGTGTCAAATATGTGGATATGAAGAAATGGGAGACGGCAAAACAGATAATCCTCAAACCGAATTCCTGATACAAGTCGAAAGTCGAATCATCCAGAAACTCGAAGATGAAATCCATCGATTCCTGACCAAATACAATTCAAGAGTCGACGAAATGGGATTGAAAATGAACGATGTGGAAACAAAATTCAGACAAAATAAAAACGAATGCAAGATTAAAGAAAAAATAGTCAAGCCAACACAAAATCAAGTTGAATCTAAACATGTTGTTTCCAAATCACAAAATTTAGAAACCAACAACCAACAACAGATAAGAACAGAAGAGAACAAATCCGACCAATACCAAGTGATGCAACGAGAAAATGAGGCATTCCACAACAAACCACAACAACAAGAACATGAGGCGGTGCAAGCCCGCTTGGCGAAGCAGTCCAAGGAGGCGGCGGAGTACGCGGAGCTGCTGGAGCGGGAGCTTGAGGCGGCTCGGGCGGCGGGGCTGGAGGCGTCGGCAGAGCACGCGGCGCAAGAGCAGGCGCTTGCGGAGGAGCGGCGGGGACGGGCAGAGCTAGAGGCAGCGCTACGGGCGCTGGAGGCGGAGAGGGACGGGCTGATGGAGGCGCAGGAGGGGCTCGGGCGGGAGCTTGAGGCGGTGCAAGCCCGCTTGGCGAAGCAGTCCAAGGAGGCGGCGGAGTACGCGGAGCTGCTGGAGCGGGAGCTTGAGGCGGCTCGGGCGGCGGGGCTGGAGGCGTCGGCAGAGCACGCGGCGCAAGAGCAGGCGCTTGCGGAGGAGCGGCGGGGACGGGCAGAGCTAGAGGCAGCGCTACGGGCGCTGGAGGCGGAGAGGGACGGGCTGCGGGAGGCGCAGGAGGGGCTCGGGCGGGAGCTTGAGGCGGTGCAAGCCCGCTTGGCGAAGCAGTCAAAAGAGGCACAGCAGGCGCTGCGGAGGAGCGGCGGGGACGGGCAGAGCTAGAGGCAGCGCTACGGGCACTGGAGGCGGAGAGGGACGGGCTGCGGGAGGCGCAGGAGGGGCTCGGGCGGGAGCTTGAGGCGGTGCAAGCCCGCTTGGCGAAGCAGTCCAAGGAGGCGGCGGAGTACGCGGAGCTGCTGGAGCGGGAGCTTGAGGCGGCTCGGGCGGCGGGGCTGGAGGCGTCGGCAGAGCACGCGGCGCAAGAGCAGGCGCTTGCGGAGGAGCGGCGGGGACGGGCAGAGCTAGAGGCAGCGCTACGGGCGCTGGAGGCGGAGAGGGACGGGCTGATGGAGGCGCAGGAGGGGCTCGGGCGGGAGCTTGAGGCGGTGCAAGCCCGCTTGGCGAAGCAGTCCAAGGAGGCGGCGGAGTACGCGGAGCTGCTGGAGCGGGAGCTTGAGGCGGCTCGGGCGGCGGGGCTGGAGGCGTCGGCAGAGCACGCGGCGCAAGAGCAGGCGCTTGCGGAGGAGCGGCGGGGACGGGCAGAGCTAGAGGCAGCGCTACGGGCGCTGGAGGCGGAGAGGGACGGGCTGCGGGAGGCGCAGGAGGGGCTCGGGCGGGAGCTTGAGGCGGTGCAAGCCCGCTTGGCGAAGCAGTCAAAAGAGGCACAGCAGGCGCTTGCGGAGGAGCGGCGGGGACGGGCAGAGCTAGAGGCAGCGCTACGGGCGCTGGAGGCGGAGAGGGACGGGCTGCGGG
>NW_005434639.1:316291-418612 GCF_000315625.1 Guillardia theta CCMP2712
GGCCTGTCAGCGACGGCCCGGCAAGAGGTCGGGGCTTTGCAGGAGGCTAAGCAGAAGGCCATGGAGGCGATCAAGACACAGACCGGGAAGCTGGAGGAGGAGATCGGTACAGTAGAGGCGATGATGAGATCAGAGCAGAACAAGCGAAGGAATCTGGAGGGGTCGATCCGGGCGCTGGAGGCGGAGAGGGACGGGCTGCGGGAGGCGCAGGAGGGGCTCGGGCGGGAGCTTGAGGCGGTGCAAGCCCGCTTGGCGAAGCAGTCCAAGGAGGCGGCGGAGTACGCGGAGCTGCTGGAGCGGGAGCTTGAGGCGGCTCGGGCGGCGGGGCTGGAGGCGTCGGCAGAGTACGCGGCGCAAGAGCAGGCACTGCTACAGGAGAATGGTGCACTTGAGGCGGAGAGGGACGGGCTGCGGGAGGCGCAGGAGGGGCTCGGGCGGGAGCTTGAGGCGGTGCAAGCCCGCTTGGCGAAGCAGTCCAAGGAGGCGGCGGAGTACGCGGAGCTGCTGGAGCGGGAGCTTGAGGCGGCTCGGGGCGGCGGGGGCTGGAGGCGTCGGCAGAGCACGCGGCGCAAGAGCAGGCGCTTGCGGAGGAGCGGCGGGGACGGGCAGAGCTAGAGGCAGCGCTACGGGCGCTGGAGGCGGAGAGGGACGGGCTGCGGGAGGCGCAGGAGGGGCTCGGGCGGGAGCTTGAGGCGGTGCAAGCCCGCTTGGCGAAGCAGTCCAAGGAGGCGGCGGAGTACGCGAGCTGCTGGAGCGGGAGCTTGAGGCGGCTCGGGCGGCGGGGCTGGAGGCGTCGGCAGAGTACGCGGCTCAGGAGGACATTCTCTTGCGTAGGGCGCTGGAGGCTGAAGCTAGGCTAGATGCCGCGCGTCACTCCAGGGAGCAGGCCGAGGCTCGCTGGAGAGCCGAGCGAGAGGGCCTGTCAGCGACGGCCCGGCAAGAGGTCGGGGCTTTGCAGGAGGCGCAGCGGAAGGCCATGGAGGCCATCAAGGCACAGGCCGGGAAGCTGGAGGAGGAGATCGGTACAGTAGAGGCGATGATGAGATCAGAGCAGAACAAGCGAAGGGATCTGGAGGGGTCGATCCGGGCGCTTGAGGCGGAGAGGGACGGGCTGCGGGAGGCGCAGGAGGGGCTCGGGCGGGAGCTTGAGGCGGTGCAAGCCCGCTTGGCGAAGCAGTCCAAGGAGGCGGCGGAGTACGCGGAGCTGCTGGAGCGGGAGCTTGAGGCGGCTCGGGCGGCGGGGCTGGAGGCGTCGGCAGAGTACGCGGCTCAAGAGGACATTCTCTCGCGTAGGGCGCTGGAGGCTGAAGCTAGGCTAGATGCCGCGCGTCACTCCAGGGAGCAGACTGAGGCTCGCTGGAGAGCCGAGCGAGAGGGCCTGTCAGCGACGGCCCGGCAAGAGGTCGGGGCATTGCAGGAGGCGCAGCGGAAGGCCATGGAGGCGATCAAGGCACAGGCCGGGAAGCTGGAGGAGGAGATCGGTACAGTAGAGGCGATGATGCGATCAGAGCAGAACAAGCAAAGGGATCTGGAGGGGTCGATCCGGGCGCTGGAGGCGGAGAGGGACGGGCTGCGGGAGGCGCAGGAGGGGCTCGGGCGGGAGCTTGAGGACATGCGGAGGAAAGCAGAGGCGCAAGCTATGGAGGCGGCGGAGTACGCGGAGCTGCTGGAGCGGGAGCTTGAGGCGGCTCGGGCGGCGGGGCTGGAGGCGTCGGCAGAGTACGCGGCGCAAGAGCAGGCACTGCTACAGGAGAGGAGCGCACTTGAGGCGGAGAGGGACGGGCTGCGGGAGGCGCAGGAGGGGCTCGGGCGGGAGCTTGAGGACATGCGGAGGAAAGCAGAGGCGCAAGCTATGGAGGCGGCGGAGTACGCGGAGCTGCTGGAGCGGGAGCTTGAGGCGGCTCGGGCGGCGGGGCTGGAGGCGTCGGCAGAGTACGCGGCGCAAGAGCAGGCACTGCTACAGGAGAGGAGCGCACTTGGGACAGAGAGGGACGGGCTGCGGGAGGCGCAGGAGGGGCTCGGGCGGGAGCTTGAGGACACGCGGTGCCAAGAAGATGGACATGTGATGGGGCAAGCAGATGTACGTGTGTTAGATCGAGTAAGGCTTGGGGCGGGGTTGAAGGCTTCGCGGGCGTTGTATTCGGAGGTTGGGCAGAAGCTGGAGGAGAATAGGATGGTGTGTGAGAGACGGAATCTTGTAGATGTTCATGGCTTTTTTTCGGATGCTTCCTTACTTGGAACATTTCATGATTTCGTCAGCATAACAAGAATTATTTCCTCTGAGATGATTGAATTTAAGGTCTGCATGAATGACTTGAGTAGATCTTTTGAGGATTTGAGGAGCAAACTTCGTTCCCAAACCCAAGAATCAGAGGAATATGCTTCGTTCTTGGAGGCTCAGTTGGAAGATAGTCAGACAGAAGCTGCAAGTTTGTTTCAGGAATTGGAAGAACTTCGACTGGCGTTTGAAAATGAATCTACTGTCAAAGAGCAGGAGATTCAACACCTTCAAGGGATTATACAACAGCGAGACGCCACCATCAGATCAAAGGAATCAATAATTTGTTCAGTGCAGTCCCAGAAAGACTCATTAGAAATGAGATTCAAAACGCAAAATACTCAGGGCATGCGTGGCTCATCAAATTTCGGTGTTCAGGACATTGAAATCCAAGATGGACATGCAAATAGCAGAGATCTTCATGATCAGATTGCAACCTTGAAGCAGGCTCTCGAATATTCTGACCGCAGCAACAATATATTCATGAAAGAGATAGAAAATTACCAGAGACAATTATCAGAAATGAAATCAGATATTGAAGAAAACCTCAGCAAGATAAAAGAATCGGAAAGGGATGCTGAAGAAGCAAGAGAAACCACAATTGCTGCTCTACAAGCGAAATCTTTCGCTCAGCACGCTCTTGATGTGGCCATTCGTGAGAATAATTATTTTCGAAGCAAATCAGGAAACACATTTTCGAAGGTACTTCAAAAATGTTACGCCATGAAAGCATATGCACAAGAAGCTTTGGAAATTTTGAAATGCCCTGATCAATTGGATCTTATCAATATTTTTGAACAGGTAGATGATTCGTACTTCGCAGAAACTTTGATAATGGATATTCCACATCTTGCTCATGACTTAGCAGAAACCTCCGAAAACTTGGATTTCGAAGAAATAGAGGCAGTAAAGGGCACCAAATCAAATTCTCGAACAGCATCAGAGATCTCTGAAACTCATAATTACGGTGAATGTCTATCTCAAGCACTTGGAGTTATCGAAAATGTGGAACATGTCCAGGAATTCTTAGAAGAAGGATCAAAACCTGGAACAACGGTTGAAGGTCAAACCCCTTTGATGATTCAAAGCAAAGAGATATCCGACAACATCATCGAAATAAAGCAATCAAGAGAATATGAGATTTCAACAGATCTTTCCGAATCCAGAAACTGCAGACATATTTTGACTCAAATTTGGATCTTCGCTCTGGTTACTTTGTCCACTCTTGTACTCTTTTTGAATTTCGACTACATGCATTACAACAGACATTTTACTCAGAATCATTGCGTTCCTGCTCATAAAAGAGTTGTATCCATTCGAGCTCCTTCTAGATCAAGACGTGACGATTCCATAATGAAAGAGTGCATCGCGAACATGAGCCAGAGTTCGAAAATGAACCAAATCTCAATTGGTCGGATTGAAAACTTAGAATTTCGTCTCGACTATGCTCATTTAGAATTGCAGGAATGCAAAACTGTAATTCGGTCATTAAGGGCATCCCTTCAGCTCCAATCGCAATGTACTGCAACCCACAACATAACAAGTCATGAAAATTCCATTCATCAGAGTGATAGGAGCTATGCAGGCAACATCACAAACTTGACTGTAACATCAAATAGCTCGAAGAGCAGTTTCCATGACAAATCTGAGGACGATATCGCTGTCACGGCAGCAAGAAGAAGGAAACGCGAAGCAGCAGTCCGATGGAGATTATTCTTATAATTTCATTTTGAACGGGCTCGTGCGGTGATGACCATTAGTTCGTCTCGGAGCCACCTGGTTGGGCATTGAGCTCTTTTTCCTACAAACTAGTGCATTTACTTACGGTACGAATGTGAGTGCTTGTGATGCACGTAACTCTTGTTCTGCTTCAAACTGAACACGAACGTTGTCGAACAAAGGCTTGGAAAGCTCAGATTAGCAAACGGAATAGGTAGCCATGCTGCACCTTGATTTCTTGGCACTTCAGATCTATCAAAACCTCTTGTAAAGGATGCCTTGTCATCAGCCATCGGTCTTCTGAAACACTGCAATCCTTCAACAATCATTCGACATTGGAATGAAATACCTGCATATGAAAGTTGACGTGGTTCGCAAACCGTAAGTCTTTCGAAACTGCGCCTTCAGTTTCTGTAACTGTTCATCGCACATAAACTGAAGGATTGAAAAGATGCGTGTTCTGATTGCTTACGATCTCTCCAATCGTGCTGGAACCATATTCTTTGCGGTCCTTGTATGGCCATTCGTGATACTGGTTCTGAATGTCACATAAAATAATTTGTAAGATGTACTCAATTACCCTAGACATTCTCCATTTCGCGATAATTTCGATGTACTGTCGAACAGAAATCTTCTGCAAGGACGGTGTCAATCCAACACATTAGAGTCACCACGTTTCGTCTGTTTACTGACTCCTTCATTGATGAGCTTGTCATCGGGAACAGTCTTGGATTTCTGCATTTCAGGATTCAACAATTCAACCATCCAGAAGGTTATTGAGTTTTGGGTCTACATCCTTTTTCTTCTTTTGGAGATTGACTGCCATCTATCCAAAAAAGTCAAATTGAAACCAGCAGCACAAAGAATGTCAAAGATAAAGATAACATTCACCTTCGATCGCTCCAGATCTTGCTGGAGCGCAACTGTTGACTCGAATTCCTTCATCAGCTCATCTCTCTTGTTTGAATTACGGCTCTATAGCATCAAGACTAAGATTACAGCTTTCCAGTCCGAAGGGGAAATGATCTTGCACGTGAAGAGGTGCTCTGAAAATGCTCTCTTGTCTACTACCGCATCATCTAGCGAGGTTTCAATGTACGTCTTGAGCTGAACAACCGATTCAGATCAAGATACTGGACGTCGTCAATGAGACCTCTGCACCACTCTTATCTTGATTCTTAACTCGTTCACACGTCTCCGGCCAGCTGAGGATCACTTTCCCAGGAATCTGAAGAGCACGCAAGTTAGTACAAGAGCCTGGTGCTATCGGGAGCTTCTTACAGCTCTCTTCAACTCGTTGCGTTGAACTTGAGACATCTGGCCGTCACTCTCTAGCAGCAGCAACCGCCTGGCACCGAGTGGATCATGTGTGATGGAGCAGCTCTTTGAGAAAGCGAGCCTCACCTTGGACACAGCAGGTACTCGAAATGAAAGAAGTCTTTGAACTCGATCTGGTCGATGGGAATCAGCAGGGCCAACATACAGCGATCAGTCTTTCCTCTACTACATAACGACCGTGAAGTAAAGAATCTGGATCTTGAACGAGCTTAGCAGAAGTGTTCTTGAACTTGGAGAGCCATGTTTCCCTTTGAGCCTGCTGTTCCCGTACCTGCGACTCCCAGTTTTCACTTTGCTCCTTGCATCCTCCCCTGCCCGCCTTGTCCTCCTCCTCCTCCTCCTCCTCATCATCATCATCATCATCATCACCTGCTCCATCATCTCCTCCTCACGCTGGTTCCTCCGCATCTTCACCATCCCAGCACCCATCGCCTTCAAGTGCGCCGCAGTCAAGATCAGTTTGACATAGCTTGAACAAACATGCTCTGAGGCGGGCTGATTTTGTTGGCCCCCATGGCGGCAGAGCAAACACTGCCCCTTGTCCAACCGTGATGGCGGGGGGTTCGGCCATGGTGCGACATGCGCTTCCTCTCCTCCTCTTCCTCCTCTTTCTCTCGTCTGTTCTTTCTCAGACGAGAGAGGAGGAGCTCTCTAAGTTGCGGCCCAGCAAACTTCGCAAGATCCTGGACGACCGCGGGGTGAAGTGCGAGGGGTTGAACATGTTTCCCTATTGCTGCTTATGTGACATCCCTCAGGTGCAGGGACAAGCGAGACTTAGTCGCGAGGATCCTCGAAACAGACGAGAAGAGAGGGAGGAAGTCAGCAAGAGCGAGATGGAGCAGCATGCGGGGGGATCCCAACGACTGGCAAACAAACGAGGAGGACTTCAGGATCGACGCCTGGAAGTATGTCATGCTCATGCTCGACCCAATCATCTCGTGCTGCAAGCTATATCCTCTGACGTCTCTGGCTCTTTCTCCCGCCCTCCTCCTCCTCCTCCTCCTCAAAGTCTGCCATCGATCTGGAAGGCACAACGACATTCCCTTCGTGCAGTATGTGCGTTTCCAAGGGAGGAGGAAATGGAAATCGCTGCTAGCGATGATCAAGTATGTTTGGTTTCAAGTTTGCAGCCTGCGCATCCTCGCAAGATGGTCGTTCTTGATGATGAAGAAGGCTAGTTTCCTGCAGTGGTCGATGCTGGCTGTTGCCCTGAGCTTGTAAACGACCTTGAGGCGTCGAGAGCGTGCTGACGCATGTTCTTGCAGGTGGTATGCAGCAGCTAAGATTGGATTTGCTGCAGTCTACTTCATCCTCCTCTGCTTTGTTGTGATTTTCACCAACCTTGGAAGACGCCAAGAAGGGCAGGGGAGTGCATACTCCGTCTTCAACAACTTCCAACCCATCGGTAAGTCAGCCGCTGAAATGACCTGAAGGAAGTGAGTGTTGGGTTGAAGATGGTGACCTGAGGATGGAGCAAGTGGAAGCTGAGATGAGAAACATGCCGATTCCGCGTCGCAATCGTTTCCTCGAAGAGTTTGTATGCTCGTCTTAACAATCGAGAGACGATGAGTTCACGAGCAAGGTGCAGAATGAAGGGGAAGGGCAGGAGGAAGATCAGCCCTCCAGGGATGCGAAGGTTGTCAAGTTCGGTCTTAACGACAAGTGAGAGTCCCAGAGTGATAAAAAAAACCGATGATGATGATGATGATGATGATGATGATGATGATGATGATGATGATGATGATGATGATGATGATGATGATGATGATGATGATGATGATGATGATGATGATGATGATGATGATGTAGATGCAGATGCAGATGCAGATGTAGATGCAGATGCAGATGCAGATGGTGACGATGATGATGGTGACGATGATGATGGAGATGATGGTGATGATGATGATGGAGATGATGATGGTAGTGGTGGTGGTGGTGACGATGATGATGACGATGATGGTGACGATGATTGGGATGGTGGTGGTGATCATTGTAAGGAGGAAGACGAGGACAAGGTGGTGGGAGTTGAGGGGTATGCTTTTTTGTTTTGCTGTTAGTGCTGGTTGTTGTTGTGGTGAAAGAATGAAAGTTTGATGATTGTGATATTGACCAAGCTTCTGGTGGTAACAGAATAGAGATCGTGTCAACATCAGGAGAGCGCAAACTTGTCAAGATCAAGTTCCTGCAGCAAGTGAGTAGATTTGCGTCTTTCTCCGCTTGACTTCATCTGTCAGTTTTTCGACAGCGGATGGAAGCAAGCAGATATGTCTTTCCGTGTACGTGGCATACGGTGAGGAGGAAGCGCGGTGCCGGGGAGGAGGAAGCGGGGGATAGAAGGAGTTGTAGAATGATGAAGAGGAGGAATAGGGGGAGGAGGAACGGGACGAGAGAAGGAGTAATAGCAGCTCCTGGGGTACTGTCGGGGTTGGGGAAGAAAGGAGGTTTGGATTTTGAGAGAGGATGGCGACACTTCATATGAATTGAGGTAGAAATGCCACTGAAGCAGACGCAGGTACCGAGGAGGAGGGGGAGGAACAGGAGTAAGTGGTGGGGGTGTTGAGGACGATGATTTCTCTGATTCTGATTGATATCAATGATGACAACACTTATCTCTCTCTTCCTATGAGACGGCACCTCCTTCATTTACGCTTTCTCAACACGATGTGCAATGATGGCAAAACTTCTCGGAGAGAGCGATGGATCAAACAGAGGCACCTTCCGCAAACGTCAGCAGACCGTCACCTCCTCTCCCTCCCCCTCTCCCTCCCCCTCTCCCTCTCCCTCTCCCTCCCCCTCCCCCTCCTCCTCTTACAATCGCCGCACGAGTCTCTTGATCCTCTTCCTGTAGGAAGCACAACCGATCGATCAACACCATGCTCTCGATGCATCTGATGCGTTCGATGAATACCAAAACCACCAACTCCATCATAACCAATGTCATCGTCAACACAACAACAAGAACAATAACAACAACAGAAACAATAACAATAACCATAACTTAATCAATATCTCATCATCATCACAACCACCACCAACTTCATCTTCATGATTATCTTTGTCGTCATCATAATCGGCATTATATGTGTCTTCTCATCAATACTATCATCACCGTCACCACCACCATCACGCTACCTTGCAAGAATAGCTCTTAATGCACCCAGCCTTCGAAATTCATGCAATCTGTTCACAGAAACAAATACGATGATCAGATACTTGTAGGTGAGATGTTTCATTCGTGATGCTCTGAGAACTCATGAGAATGCAAACCTGGCAAGGCAATTGGCGTAACATTCCTCTATTTCAAGTTTGCTTAACTGCAACCAAGGTCAACAATGTGAACAAGGTCAACAATCACAGTCCATACGCTTGAGGGATCAATATCTAGACGAGAAAGAGCTCTCATGCAGTAGTCCTGCACAACAACTCACAACACTGATCTCCGTCGCCTCCCATCCTGTTCCTCCTCATCTCCTCCTCTCCCACCTCGAAATCTTTGCTCTTCGATGCTATTTTACCCACTACAACCTGCTCTTCAATCATATCATCGCAGTACAGGAAAAAGCGAACTTTGTCGTGTTGGAGATGCGCAGGAGCCAAAGCTTTAAGTTTTTGAATCCAAAGAACCTGAGGAGAAGTGAAACCAGGCAGAAAAAGCCTCTGAAGGGGGCCGAATGGACGACAAGGGAGAGGACAGGAAAGACGATGTTTCAAGGAGCTGAGCTCGCATATAAGAGCTATGAGATCGACAAGATCAAGGGAGATGATGTAGCATGGAGATGTCAGACAGAAGTAGAGGAAGAAACCTGAAACGCAGCTCGAAACATGTTGTTCACCTCCGAATCGTGCAAAGGACCATGTGGCACTCGCTGGGAGAAAAGTGAGGATGAATCGCAAGGATCAACGAGACAGAGGCATTGAAGACTCGTATACAAACAAGTGGTTTTCGTGCAACAAGTCGACCTGATTGGTGTTTGCTGCGAGGTTAAAGACGTTTCTTCCAAGAACTGCTCTCATCTCTCCTCCCTCCTCCTTCACTCTCTACAACCAGCGTCAGCCGAGGAGATACTTGAGCAAAACTCAACCTCAACATGTTCACGAACGAATGAGCTGAGAGGAAAACCAAAGTCTTGTCCCGGTTCGTTGAGAGCTTGTGGATGATCAGCAGATGAATGAGGACAATACGGGAGGTAGCAATACCCGAGTCTTCATCTTCCGGCGGTCTGTAGCGCTGAAAGGGGAGAGCAGGACCAGGAGCTGAGAAGAGCTTGCAAGACTAACAAAACTTACCTCCGAGAGAAGGTTGTAACAGCAACCAACTGTGCAAAGACACTTGACGTTTCTCCACTTAAGGAACGCCCGGAGAGCTGAGAAAGAGAATCATGTCCGAGAACAGACTGGAGGATGCGGGGAGATAGAGAGAAAGGTGGAGACGAAGAACAAATGATGTGAAAACGAACAGAAGAGGACCAGGGGGAGAGAAAGCAGGGAGGGAGGGAGGGAGGGAGAGAGAGAGGGGGGAGAGAGGAGGGGGGGGGGAGAGAGAGAGGGGAGAGGGCAAGAGCAAAGGCGAAGGGAAGGAAGGAATTCAGTGAGAAGGAGAAATAAGACAATCCATTGCGTGGGAGAATGAATGGAGTACTATCTCAATGAGATTTGACCTGTGCTCGCAAGGTCTCCGCAAGTGTGAAGCCCTACAAGCATCAATTTGTCGTCTTCCTGTCCAATGAAGGCCCTCGGTAAGCATGGCAACCACCACGAACCTCTCTATCAGTCACGTTGAAATTTTGTCCAGACTTGTCGCCCAGGAAGGTCAGGAAACTGTCTGCATCCTGGAGTATCAAACCGATCAGTAATGGATCACTTGGGGGTCAGGAAGCAGAGGAGGACGAGGCTCATCGATCAGGGAAGAAGCGAATATGCCTGACACAAGCTTTCGGCATATGTGTTTCGACAGAAGAAGTGGAAGCTTGAGAGGGAGGGGCTCGCAAGCATCAATGTGGGAGGGAAAGAGAACGAGAGGCTGAGGTGAGGAATCTGGAGGAGAAGGAAAATCAGTCGAAGAGGGTCTTCTTGTATTACCTCCAACTGCATTCTTCCTGTTACTGGAATAAAGATTCCTCGGTCCCCATTCTTCTTCTGTTCCGATCCTGCGACTTTCCCCTCCTCTTCCTCCTCTCTTTGCCTCCGCCCCGTCAGTCTTGTAACCAAAGATTGTCTCTTGAGGGCACCTGTAGCATGCTCACGAGTGCTCGGAACTTTGCTCCTTACCGTTGGTGTTGACTGCAGACGCGTCGATGCCTAGTACCTTCAGTCCGCATCCTATCGCTAGAGCCTCGCTGAGATAACCCTGAAGAGATGTGAGAAAGAAGAAGGGAGGAGAAGAGTAGGGAATGAGACGAGGAGGAGGGGAGGGAAGGGAAGAGAGAGTGGAGAGGAGTTGGGAAAGGGAGAGAAGAACTGTACAGGAGGGGGAGATGAAGATCAGGAGTTTAAGAGGTGATATTCTGTACCTTTCCACTACCGAGATCAATGGTCCAAGAGATTTCAAACTGCCGAGCCTTTGCTGAGAACAAGGAAGAACAGCAGAAGAGAACATTCACCTGACTTGCAAGTTTCGTGACCACAAGTGACAAGACCTCGACCTGCTCGCTCATCACTTGCTCTTCAGCTGCTTGCAGCTCAACGTTACCTCATGTGCCTTCTTCTCTGACATCGCAATCAGTGGGAGCTTGCAACGAAGCATCTCTGCCGCATTGACCGCGTTCTTGCGATCAAGATCCAACGTGTAAGATGATCGCACGAACTCTCTCAAACTTGCGCTCTTCCACTTCTTGTCAAGCTCTCCTGTGGAGAGATTTGATACCTCCTCCTCCTGCAGCTCCTCAAGCTCCTCCCTCCAGTCCGCAGGCAACGATCCCCACAAGTCCTTGGAGAAGATGTCGACCATGCTGGAGCCAGCAAGCTTGGAGTTGTCGAACACAAACTTGCAGAGGTCCTTGCAGTGCTGCGAAGTCTCCTCCTTCGTCCGATGAAACTGATCAATAACGCCAGCTAAGTTGAAGTTTCTGATCTTCTCTTCGAGATTTTCAAGGTCGCCCCAGCCCTGCATTGAACATGGCTGAGCCCCAGTAAAGAGGAAGAGGACGATGACGAGGAGGATCAAGATAAGATGCAGGAGTAGAAGGAGCAGGAGCAGGAGCAGGAGTAGAAGGAGTAGGAGCAGGAGCAGGAGCAGGAGCAGGAGCAGGAGCAGGAGCAGGAGCAGGAGCAGCATCACCTTGAGCTCCCGCAGAAGTTCATTGCTGTCAACCTGACGTGGTTTGAGTGGAGGACGAGGACACGTGGGGCTCACCTTTGCCAATCGCTTCCTCCCCCTTCCCTTCCTTGAGCTTTCAGCTCCACTTTTCCCTTCCGCGTTCAGCGTGCCTGAGCCAGGTTCCCCCTCCATCCTGTGCAGGTCTGATCCCAGATTCTCGGGTTGAGCGCCTTTCCTCCCCTTGTTACTCGCAGCTCTGGCTCGCTTCCTGCTTGTTCCCTGGCGCCTTGACCCTCCCTCACGCCTTCTCCTCACGCCTTCTCCTCACGCCTTCTCCTCTCGCCTTCTCTCCCCCTCTCTCTCCCTCTAAAAACTTTGTGGAACGAGACCTTTGCTGCCCCCAAGAACTCGCTAGAAACTTGAGTCTCTCTGCTGGTGTCTTCTTATTCGTCTCTGAGGTGAGCTCACGTTTATTGTACAGATAGCAAGCCTCTACTCCATTCCTGCCTCCTCCCCGTCCATGCCTGCTTCCATAGAACCTCCAGGCCCGAGGCTGCCCTTGTCGTCCTTGGGGTTCGTCCCAGTTCCCGCAGCTTTGCAGGTCTGTGCAGCTGTCAGCACTGGCAGGCCACACGGCAGCTCTTGCAGCCTCATGAATGCATCGCAAACCTGCCATGCCGAAGCGTAGGAATGGCCGTGGATGGCACGCAAGTGAGACCTGTCATTCAGAGTCATGACAGGAAATGCAGAAACAGAAAGAGCAGGAAACGAGGCAGAGGAGGAGAGAGATGTAGGAAACGGCAAAGAAAGTGAGCCAGTAGCAAGATAAATCCTACCTGAGGTTGAAGTCCAACGAGAACGATTTGCCGCATCCTTCGACAGGGCATTTGAACGGTCGTTCACCTGCGAAGAAATTTCTCACTTGCTGGAGGAAAAACAACCGCTCTTCCAACCTGTGTGAACAAGCATGTGCCGCTTCAACCTCGAGCTCTCGAAGAAGGACTTCGCACAGTTCGGCCAAGAGCACGTAAACCTTGAACAATAAATCAATCCACCCACCGAGAAGAAGAGTTGTATCTAACAGCTTGCGTCCCTGGGCTAATGCAGCCTTGCGTTTCAACGCTTCTTGCGCTTCGGCAGAGGTGAAGCTTTCTTCTTTGGAGGAAAGCTACGCTCGAGAAGTCACAAAAACACAAGAACCTCTCTTCTTAGAACCTTTCGAGCTGTGTCGGTGACCCACTTCATGATATGAATTTCCTGATTCACATGTTACAATCTCGCAAGTCATATACCCAAAGACATGGAAAGCAAAGGTAGCAAATTAGAGGGACAAACCTCTCCTCCTATCAGTTGGATGGGAACAGCTCGCCTAGCCCAATGCCTCGGCCTCTTCTTCGGGTCGAAAGTTGCGTTTGACATCTCGCCGTTCTCACCTGATCGGGACAACAGTCGGGAAGAAGATTTCGAACAAGAGACATCGAATTCACCTTCGTCATTCTCCGCCAACGCTCCTTGTCCTGCTCCTGCTGTCTTGGAAACTTCGAGAAGGTCCTGGTTTGGCTCCAAAGCTTGTTCCGCAATATCCATCGACTGCACTGCTGCTAACGGCAAGATTCAGCACGTGCAAGTCTGAGAAGCTTGTCCAACATGCAGTCAAGGGAGGGCTTGCTGTAAGCTTCACTTTCTTAGGTGTGGCTGAAATTTGAGCCGTCAGGGAGGAGCCAAGGCATCTAAGCTCAAACCAGTTGAGTTTCCTGACGTCGGTGGTTGGGTTCGTTTTGCCTTCACAGGGCGAGGATCGCCGGGGTTAAGGTGGTGGCCCTGAGACAGCAAATTTTAACGGATGACAGCATGGCAAGATCTCTGTACCGCATCAAAGCAATATTGCGCTCCCTTCTTTGCACGCTTGCACCTCTCGCATCTCTTGGGCAGCTCAAAAGAACCTGCAGAGCCAGAGGCTTCAATTTCATCCACCTGCCTCGTATAGCACATACCCTTTCCTCTGGACCCTTCGGGCATTCCCTCGCTTCCAGCAAAGCTCTGAGCGATTTGAGAGTCATCGTCCTCTGTTTCCTCAGCATCAGCGAGTGTATGCAACTTTTCGAAGTTCACCTCCCATTACAAGCGCTCCACTCATTGCCGCCATGACCTACGTAATGAAATAAAATGATTGAAGTTAGCCGAAATATTTTGATCAATATAGACCACTCGTTCTGTTTCTTGTCATTGTCCTCACTTGCTATGTTGCCGTTGTTCTATCTATCCATCCCCTTCCATCCCTTCATTCTCTTACCTCCGATTCCCTCATACCTCTACTCAGTCATCCAAATTCAATGCACATTAAACCTTCTCCTCGTCATCGTTTGAGCTATGTCTCTCCCTCTCAGTTCCTCCTCTCCTTCCTACCTCTTATCTTGCCCCCTGCTCTCCCGCTCCTTCCCTTCCTCCTCGCTCCGCCTCCCTCCTCCCTTGCCATTCCCCCACTTCCCAGCCGCTCCATCCCTCTCCCCTCTCTTCTCAGCCATGAGTAAGGTTTTACTCATCAGATGGTCTACTATGACAAGGGTAAACAAACGAGTTCCCCTCAGAGTATATGTACATAAACTGCGCGCGGCAATGAAGTTATCTTGGTATGTTCCAATCCCTATGGGCCGAGGCGAGTCCGTGAGTCACGGCCAGCCACGACTTGGTCACGACTGCCGCACTGTCACCCCGCACGGTGCGCGGCCCGGCCGGTCCGTCACTGAACTTCCGCACGGCGGCCGCAGTGACGAGCCGCAAGGAGGCCCGAGACAATGCCAGGCTAAACACTGAATCATGATCGGGGACTCCGCTGCTGACCGTCTGATTCGCCGCAGGCTCGGTGAATCTATCCCCTGAGCATCAATAGCGTCGCCATCCCAGCCACCGCCGCTCCCAGTATCAGACTGTATCCTGCCCCGTACCCCCTGCAAGGCTGTCAGACACACAGTTGTATCTAGCCACATTCATAGTCATAGACTTACGTCGCTGAGCTGAAGTAGACCATGATGCTCGGAGGCAGACACCTTTCAGACAGCCCGACATTGACGTCGTACTCGTTTAGCCTGCAAAGCCCCTGCATGGTCATTTCCACACCCGACTCTCGCGTGCAAGAGAGTCTCTGACCGGCTCCAGACTTGATCCAACTGCATCAGATCTGCCAGTCGATATCATGTTCAAGCGGCTACTTTGCCGAGACCTGAGGGTTTTCCCTCTCCTCTTAAGCCTCACCTGTAGCGATTTCGATGGTCGCTCGTACCGCCGTTGCACTCGACTTCGGCACCGCGACTTGACAGCCCAGGTCCTCGCCGCCTCCAGAAGGCAAGGGAGTCGTCGTGTACTCTGCGCATCATCGTCAGCGTTAGCCCCGACGATGCCTTCTCTCCCTGTGGAGCTCCTCCAACCAGCATGTCACATCTCATCCCTTACACACCTGCTGAGGTCCCTGTCGATCCAGCACTGGAAGTCTCTGGTGAAGGGGTAGTAGACTGGGTACCAGTTGCAAACTCAGGATTGGAAGGCGTTGATGATTGGTTTGTCTCCGACTGAAGGAGATGTCTCCCATGTCCAAGTACTACAGCAGGTCCTCTGCCCTCTCCCCGCCCAGCCTTCACGCTCCTCGTCGACCCGGCCGACAAGGATCCTGAGACCCCTGATGCCGACGTCACCGACACCGCAGACCTGGGCACACTCCCCACGCCAGACAGCGTGTCTGTGATGCGTGTCTGCGATGCTTGGAAGTCGCTCTGTGACACGGGAAACTCAAGTATGAAGCTGATGTTGACCGGCTCGTTGGACGTGTACGACGGACAGAGATCTTCGTTACAAGACATGTACAGACAGTCATTGTCGTTCCCGGGCGTGTAATACACGAGGTCAGAGGTGTTGGGCTTGTTCGTACAGAGAGTACAGTAGGAGTTGGTCCCCTCTGTACATGGAATCCTGCCGCCGGCAACGTCAAAGCCACGGCGTATCAAACCACCTCGCTGCTTACCTGTATTGCCCTACAGGACATGGATCACTGGAGCAAGGACGACAATCCGACCCGAAGCGAAAGTAGCCTGTATTGCAACTCGGCACTACCTGCCCATGCTGCAGTGCATAGATAGGGACGATATAGTACGGGCGGATACGGGAGCGTGGACGGGGGGAGTTGTACCATGAAGGTGCCTTGGCCGTGAAAGTAGCGCCGTTGTAGTATGTACGAGTCGTGGACGAGCTCTTCTGCGTGAAGGTGCCTCTCGGAGACACTGACTTGGAGCCCACCACCACCGCGCTGTATGCGAGCCTGCTCAGAGGTCACCTTCAGACGACTGCACATTACAAGATTCACACCCAGCCGAGCCATAATAGTATGTCTTGGAGAAGCTTGACTTGCCCCAGCCACTTGAGGACTTCCCTGAGGTGCTGGAGGAGGACCCAGAGCTGCTGGAAGACTTGCCGGAGCTGCTGGAGGAGGATCCAGAGCCCGAAGACTTTCCTCCACTCTTCCGTAGTTCAGAACCTTTCAGTAGCGTTTGATGGGCATCCTTGAGGTGTTCGACATGCTCCCATATTCGGCGAGAAGAAGCTTCTGATATCAGAGATGGAGCTGCTGCCTTCTCTTGGCTCCTCTGGGCTCCTACGAAGACCTCACAGGCCATCATCATGGCCCATAAACTTAACAGTCTGATCATCATCTCTATTATGGCTCCATTGCGGGTCTTCTTGTTCGTTGTCCCCCGGTTCGAAGTTTATTACTTACACCCCACCATCCATTATGACGGTCATTTGCCCTACCTTGTACCGGTCCATCTACCTAGACCCCCAAATTGCAAGTGACTGAGCACCCGGTAGTATTTCATCCGGGCCCCCCCGGCCTCCGGACTCCGGGAGTCATTCATCCGGGCCGGGCCTCAGTCAGAAGTTTCGGACTGGACCGTTGCCAGTTCACGGTTGGCCGGAGGTTGAGCTCCAGGCCTACTAGGCTAGCAGCCGGCGCAGTAGCTCAGCGGCTGTTGCCAGTTCACGGGTTGGCCGCAGTGAGTCTCATGCCACTGGCCACGGGCCGTACTACTCAGGCTGAGGCCGCACGTCACCGAGTCACGTTGGCAACTTCGGCCGGCGGTTCAGTCACTGTAAAATCATGGCTTGAGAGCACATCATGGCATTGCCATGATGATGACTGAGTGGCGGCGGCTGCGGGACCGTTTTAACTTCAAGGCCCAGAGGGGGGCCGGGACCCGGGCCTTCAACTTGATGTTGCGCGGCCCCGGCGGCCAGGCCCGGGCCGCCAGTTCTGCCGACAGTCTGTTTGACTTTTTTTTTCCTTTCCAGTTCCGGCGATTCGGATCGCTCGGATGTCGGATGGCGAAATTTGGGGGGGTGGGGGTGGAGATTTGTACTGAGTCAGTTTCACTCAACGCTATTTATTTAGTTTGGCCGTTACTGTCCCAGTTTTACAAATTATTTAAATGCCATCACAATAATAAAAATTTTGAGCAGGAAAATTGTACTTCAAAGTTCAATCACTAAAAACGCAGAACTAACCAACCCCACCCTCTTTCCGACCTAGTCGCTGCATTCGAATGGTACTAACGCAGAACTATGAGAGGGTGGGGTCATATTATCTGTGAGGGGTAGGGGGTACTTTCATACTTTTGTTGGAACACGGAGTGGTCCACTATCAGCTTTTTTATTGGAATGACTTGGGGGAATTTGAAGACTCTGACTGTCGCGCAGAGCTTGTGCAAGCATGGAGGGTACCACACGGATATTGGTTCGAGAGAAGGAGGGGTGGACTTCGGACCGGAGATTGAGACAGAGGAGCTATGCTCAAGAGCACAATGGGAGCAAGATGAGGATGCGGAGGAGGAGGAGGATGCGGAGGACGAGGACGAGGACGAGGACGATGATGATTAGACTCTAGAGAATCGAGAGCGATGGAAGGAGGTCCATCAGCTGGAGCAGGAACAGTTAGGACGATGTAGATTGTGCGTTTGACCGATACACCCCTGCTGGATTTCGAGTGGTGTGAATGATCCCTGTTGAGAAGTATCGAAGATCTCTGAAGTACAAGATGGACGAGTTTGTTACTGAAGAGACGCCCATACTTCGTCTCATGGATAGTGTACGCTCTGCTTGCGAATTCAAAACCTGAATTGTGCTTTTGTATCTTCTGAATCGCTTGCAGGGCAGGTTCGTAAAGGCGACCAGGTCCGAAAGGAAGGCATCGAAATCCCAGAGAAGATTTTCTGAGACGGCCTCATCCGGAATCGTCCAATGAATCGGTCGTGAATGCGATCGGAAGGCCGGTGAATTGGATCCTACTGTGACTTAAACATCCTTGTTGGTGGCTTCATCGTCCACTTCCTCTCGTTTCCCCAACACTCTCAGTAACGCAGAAAAGAATGTCGAGACCGCAAACTTTCGCGATCGTTCTCGCGGCTTGTTGCTTGCTGCACTGCCACCAAACCGTTCAGGCTACGAATTCCACAAACTCGACCAACGCGACGTGAGTAGTAGTCGCCTCTGTCATACTCGACTGACCGTGCCTCGTGTAGAGTCACTCTAGATGTGAAGCCGACAGCAGTCGCTACCTTGCAGATCAACGGCACAAAGTGATAGGCTTGCCAGTGCGGCAGTCGTGCTGATTTCACACTCAGGTTCACCTGCACCATTCAACCAGGGACGTTCCTAGGGTTGACTGTAGTCAGCTTGACGGCAGTCACGTACAACACCACCGCGCTTCCCTTCCTCGTGCAGTCGTTCACATACAGTGGCTCCAGTCGAATTCTAGAGCTCGAATACGGAGCCGCAGCTCTCAAGGCCATCACCGTGAAGCTTCAGATCGAGAGTCCGACGACGGCGGCAAGCAGGAGGCAGAGCACAGTGTTCGAGCCGAGGGTCTTCTGGTTAAACAAGAAGACTGTACAATGGGTATGACATAAATGATGATCTTGTTCTTTCATTGTGAAGCTGTTTCTGTTGCTCGTCTACAGAATGTGTTGTGCTCCAGCGTGCGAAATCAAACAGAGAACACAGTCTCAGCTTCGATTCCTACCGACGTGCTCAATGGCGATGCTTTCAATCCTTATAGGTGCGGTTAGCGTACATGTGATTTCCATATTCTCATCGCTTTGTCTTTTGAGCAGCGACTGCGCATCTGCCGTCACTTCTGCAGGATATTGTGGTGATTTCTCTCCACGTCTTGAGCTGCCGTTCTCGTACTGATCCCTCCCATAGGAACAGGAGGATTGCTCATGATTCTCTCTGCTCCTCCTTCCATCTGGTTGTGCTTCTACTGGCTCCTCCTTCCAATTCATCTGACCTGTTGAGATCCTCTGCAGCCTCAACATCACAACAACTCCTCCAGCTCCTGGTCAGTCCATTCCTGCCTGGCAGATCGTAGCCATCGTCCTGAGCTGTGTCGCTGCTGGTCTTGCACTTTCCTCTCCTCTCTCCGTCTCACACCCCCTCAGCTCTCTTCCTTGGTCTCGCTATCTTGTACTTCAAACGCACCTTGCCCGCTGTCAAGTCGGTAGACGAGGAGACAGCAGTCACATGGACGGCCAACGAAGTGGGTCTAGGCATAGGACTACAGCAGCAGGCAAAAGGCAGTCGCAGACTCCTGTCTTTGCTGATCTTTTCGCAGGATGGATACGCCATAGTCGATGAGATTCTTCCTGGATTTGGAGCGTCGGTCTCGGGACAAGTTCAAATCGGAGACGTAAGACCATCGCCTTTCCTTTCCCTCAGCATCTTTCCACCTCCTCCTCCCCGACGTCACTCAACCGTCGCAGGTCATCCGAAGTATCGACGGCATCAGCATCGTTGGCAGGGATCTTGAGACGATCCGACGCCTCACGCTGGGCCCAGAGGTAGAGCGGATGGAGAAGGGAGAGGACGCGCAGAGATGTGTGATGAATGCGAGAGCTGAGATGAAGATAGAGAGTCCTAAGAGTCATTCAGGGAAGCAGGAAACATGATGCGGAAACATTGATGAGAGTGTCTCGCAGGGGAGCATCTGTAACCTACTCATCTACCGAGGAGGCATGAATGTCGTTGCTCTAGTGAGAAGGATCGGAGCCCAACTTGACACGGTCAGTCCTCATGCTCCTGCTTGACCCCCCCTGATCCTTTCCCAGCTTAACTCCACCAAGGAAGCACCAGTGGAGTTGCCTGGGAGTATCCGAGGGTCGAAGAACTCCGCCATGATGTACCCGATGCCACTTCAGAATCCTTCCCGCCCTTACTCGTACACTCAACCCTGAGGAGATCAGAAAGCTCATTGTCAACTTGCTTGCTGAGTGAAACTTTAAACTTTAAGATTGAACTTAAATTTGTTTGTCCCTGGAACGTCCTCGCCCTCGCCCTCGCCCTCGCCCTCGTCATCATCCTATAAACTTCTTCGCTCCTCACCTTTCTCCCTCTCTCCTACACGAGTATCTTGGCTGTTATCTTTAGCTCCTTCCTTCGCTTGGAGAACCTGCGCCAGGAGGTCACGAGGAGGAGAAGAATCAGCTGACTTGCCTTGCCCGCACGTCCTCAGAATCGACGGGAAGTGGCAGCGGCTTCTGCAGAATCTTGCGGTGATTCTGCGTTAAGATGATCTCTTTCCCTGCCATCTACCTTGGGTGTCAGCAGGAATAGAGGAGGAGGAGGCGCCCTCAAGGGCGAGGAGGAGGGACCTGAAGGTCGAGATGCTGCATGGATGTATCCTCATTGAATCGAATGACAATGATGAGAACTTGTTCTCCTCCCTCCAGCACTTCATGCTGGAATTCGTAGTCGACAATGCTGTCCACGTTTGCCACCTCCTCCACCTCCTCCACCCCGACTTCCTCACTCCCTTCGGTTCCTCCGTCCACAATCTCCTTGTCCTTCCCCCCAGTCTCCTGTTCTTCCTCTTCCTTCCCGCTCTCTTCGTTGGACTTGTTCAGTTCAGTCTCTCCACCTTGCCTTTGACTTCCGCCACCATCCTGCCCCTTTGCTCCCAAACAGTGCCCAGACTCAGCCTCTTCTCCCTCCCTATCCTCCTCATTCCGCTCCTCCCTGTCATCTGATCGTTCCCGACCCTGTATCACGTAGAAACAGTAGTTCCCACTGAACCAGCTCCCCTCCTTCCCCGCCTCTCCCACGAAGGTGCTCCCAGAGTGGTACGGGTTGAGCTGGGGCACAGCAACGATCCTGGACTTGATCATCTCCTCATGCACTCGCATCTCTCCCACCACGTCGATGTAGTCGTTGGCGCAAGTGAAGGCTGCTTTCATGCCGCTCTCGCTCACTCGCAGCAGGTCAGGGTACCAGCTCTTGAGCAGCTGCATGTCCCCCGTCTCCACGAAGCTCCCGAACCCGCCGTTGAAGGTGAAGAACATGCTGTTGGCGCTGTCGAGCTCGGGATGCTGACTTAGAAACTTGCTGGCGCAGGGAGGCTGCAAGCGAAGAAGCTCGACCGTGAAGTTTGACGGCATGTCGACCCTCCTCTTGATCTCTTGAGGCGACTTGGTCGAAGAGATCTCGGGACCGATGAGGAACAAGTGCAGATCGTGATGGGGAAAGAGATAGGCGACCTCCTGCCAGTACTTGGTGTCCCACAGGATCCTTTCTTCTGCCTTCTTCGATGCTCCCAGCACTATCAGATTCAGCTTCTTTCTCCCCGTCGCCTCTCCCAACCCGGTTTCGTTGTCTCCTGCATTCCTTCCCCGCGTTCCGTCACGCTTGCACTGGTGGTCGTCTCCCGCCTCCTCCTCCTCCTCCTCCTCCTCTAGCTCTCGCCTGCACCCCCCAAACTTCTGTAGGACATACGCCATCGTCACCGGGAAGGTAAGGCCGTCAAGGAGGGACGAATCTGACTTGGCGATGGTGGTGAGACTGCCCGACGGGTCTCTGGTCTCTAAGAACCTCCCCCAGCCTTTCATAGTCTCCACCTTCAGTGGCGGCTTCGGAAAGGGAGGAAGGGGAGGAAGAACCTTAGCAGATGTCCAGCGGAAGGTTCCACTCATAAGGCCGTCGCCAAAGGAGTCGTCAAGCAGACCGGACATCGCGAGTGCTCAGAGCAGGACCGATAGAGAGCCCTCCTGCAACCTCTTCTCAGCTTCTTCTCTTCATGTCGTCAGTCGCCATCTCATATCGGCAATCAGACATGTGCTGCCGTCAGCTACATGCTACTCTTCCTTCGCTGCTTCTTTCTGCCCTGCCATATCCCAATCCTTGTCCGGCGACGTGGACCCCACCCCCATGTATTCAAGGGATTCTTCGGGGTGGGGTAGGTATTGGTTTGTTTGTTTTTACTTTTACAGCAGGTCTTTTTTTTGAAGGCGGCCGGAGTGAAGCATGTCGGGGAACAAGTTTGACGACAAACGAGGAGGAGGAGGGGCAGGCGAGAGAGGAGCAGACCATGGCAGCTGCAGAGAGGAAGCAGGACAGAAGTGATAGATCCCAGACGCCCTTGAAGTATGATTTGAAAGAAGCAGGGATAAGACGTGGGGCGGATATCATCAGCGTTTGTTGGGACAACTTTGCTATACTTGATTGGTGTTGTTCCTCCAAGGGACGGATGAAGCGAAAGAAGTCTCAATCTTCTCATTGATTTATTATTTGTGTCTGTGGCAAGATCATACTTGACAAGAAAGTCTCCTAAGAGTTGTCCGCGGATTCAAAAGAAAATCCAACTTGAATCAAATGGCACCTCAGTCCCCGTCTGGACAAGTTGTCTCTTCTTCCACAAGTTTGATGGGAGGCTGCATCTCGGGTGTCATAACAACTATTGCCACACAACCACTGGATGTAATCCGGACAGAGATGCAGAAAGCTCCATCGAAGCAGGGGTTGAACACTTGGGCCGCATGTAAAAACATTGTGCACCAACATGGATGGAAAGGTTTATGGAATGGGATGGTTCCTTCAGGTGATGTGAGACTGTGTGCGACTTCTTGCTTTTCCTCTCGTTTCGTTCTCACACGCATGTGATAACTTCGCAGTTCTACGAGTTGGTACTGGAATGGGGATTTACTTCTTCTGCCTCAACCATCTTCACGTTCCTGTTGTGTTGGAATCCAATAAGGGCATGCTGCAGCAACCGCAGCAGCAAAGCTCTCTCACGGTCTGTATCTCCTTGGATACCTCTCTGTGCTCTCAAGGTCATGCCTGCTTTAGATCTTCTCTGTTGGGTTTTTCGCTCGAGGGTTGGCAGCAGCAGCCGTCATGCCGTTCACGGTCGTCAAGACGCGGTAAGACTCGGATGTCCTCCCCTGAGCTAGTGCAGAGGAGAAGCTGATGAAGGCAAACAGTTTCGAAGCAGGAGACCGATGGTATGGCAACGGAATCATCCAGACTTTGAGAGGGATCGCGCGAGCCGAGCACCCGACCGCCCTCTTCCGCGGCTTCCTTCCGACCATCTTACGAGACTCTCCGTTCTCAGGTTCTTGGTTAGCACAGAGAGAGCCAGTCGTTCGTAAGAGT
Source organism: Guillardia theta CCMP2712 (assembly GCF_000315625.1). Classification (NCBI taxonomy): domain Eukaryota; class Cryptophyceae; order Pyrenomonadales; family Geminigeraceae; genus Guillardia; species Guillardia theta. Next base: position 339,346 of record NW_005434639.1, read on the forward strand.
CTGCAGGCGTTTACCTCCTTCTCTACTCCAAGTCGAAAGCCGCAATAGAACCTCTCGATGTTGCAACCATGATCCCCCGCCCTCTCTTGAATTTCTGCATTGGCGCTTTTTCGGGTGAGTCGATGCGTTTTTCTTGCTTTCTCCTCCAAATATTTCCATCTGTCGCTCACCTTGCCTGCAGGAGTTTTTGCTACGATCTTGACCAATCCTCCTGATGTCGTTCGGACTAGAATGCAGCTGCGAAACGTGGAAGGGTGAGGAGAAGAGGAGTTGATTGGCCTCACTCAAAGTTTGGGCAGGGGAGGTGGGATGAGCGTCATGCATGTCGTTCGTTCCATGTACAAGAACGAGGTTGGTTACACTCTCCTTGCTTCCACTCTTGGTCATTCATGACACGTAGGGGATTGGAGCTTTCTTTCACCTCGGGGTCCTTCCCCGCGTTGTGAAGCGCAGCGTGCAGGTGCGACAAGGCAGACTGTAACGAGACGGATTGTTGTAACACGAGCATGCTAGGCGGCTCTCACCTGGACTCTCTACCATGAGTTCGTGGCAATGAGGTTGTTCAGATCCTCAGGGAAGCACCGTCCTGCATGAAGTGGTGGTGGGTTGAAAGCAAACTGAAGGATCGTTTAAAATGATTTCATTACTTCGAGGAAAATTAGTGATGAGTGATTGGAGATGCACGAAATAACAAAACCATTCTAATCTGCATACTACAACAGTCATTCATTTAGGGATATTACACATTTTTCACAAAATTCTGCAGTAGTACTGTACAACCAAAACATCGAGGAAAACTTCTACAACAGGACAACTCGACCAGAAAATGAGGCATTGATGTCACTTGTCCGAGACTAGGTTACCTTCGTCGACCGGGTCGGGACAGAAGGAAGAAGAAAGTGCTCTGAGGCAGGTGGACTCGCAGTTGAGATCGTCAATATCAAGCTCACGAAGTGCGTTAGGAACCTCAGGAGTAGTCTGATCCTTGGTTGGCTGAGTTACGACGGTCATGATAAACACTTGAGAAAGTACAGAATCAAACTTGGCGAAAGGTGATACTCGTTTAACGGACTCGTAATCAAAAGGCTGAGACGGACTATGGAAGCAAGTCAAGCACCACAAACGAACGAATCGATAGTTGAAGTGGCTGGAGCAAGACAAAGAGCTGGAAGCAGCTGACGGGAACAGCGAAGAGAGCGCGGTGAAAGCAGTTGGCTCTGCGAAGGAGCAGTAGGTGGTCGGGCGGGATTATGAGGAGGGAGGTTGTGACGCAGGGAACCAAATAGAGTTTGCTGTCCAACGGTGAGGGACCCCCCGACCCCTCCCACACCCTACCCAACTTCTCACTACCCCTTATTTGTCACACCCCACCCTCCATGTCACAGTATTTCTCTGAAGTCCATGCATCTATACCCCTACTTCTGTATCTTATGACCCCACCGTTTTCCCTTCCAGCGTTTAGACGATCTTCTACCTTACCCCTAATCTTTATGACCCCTTGCTTTCCGCCCCCCGGCTGCTGTGACGAAGGGACAGCATCCCAAGGGTAGGGTACCAGAATAATGAGGGGTCGGGACCGGAAACAACGAAAATGCCTCGTAATTTTAGGGGTACAGGTGGTCATACTTTGTCAAAATACCGGGTATTTTAGGAAATTTTTGTACTATGATGTAGGGGTGTAGAAGATACGCGAAAGCATAAGGGTAGGGGGTCCTGTGCGTTTGCGTTGCTGGAAGGGGTTATGTAGTAGGAGGTAGGGGGTAGGATAGAGGCTTTGAGGAGGGGGTAGGGGGCTTAGATGCAGCCCCTCTTTATCAGCAGATTGAGACGAGTTTGATGTTGAAAGCTCAATGGGGGGGTGGGGGTGTACATCATGGGGTGGGTTGTAGAACAAGTCTGGCAAGCAGAATTGGTGGTACCACCCTAGAGCACGGGTGGGACTAGCGATTACGTGTAAGGGGTAGGGGTCCGGAGGTAGTTGCAGAGGGTCAGAAGGAGGAGGGTGATTTGGTTGCTTTGAGAGGGTGGGGGTTATAAAAGTAAGTTTATGAAGCGGACAGCGGGAGTGGATGGGTAGTCATTAGCATGCTTTACGAATTGTGTGGGTGGGGTACTAAAATCAAAGGTGAGTAGAAACTAAGGGGGACAGGGGTGGGTAGACCTTGGGATGGGTCTCAACTCTCTAGGGGCTCGACTTGTAAAGGGACGGGTACACAAGGCGTAGTGATAGAGATAGATGGGAGGGGTGGGGTGATCAGCATTCGTAAGTGCATTGTGGGGGTGTGGGGGTGGAGGTATTTTTTTTTGGGACGGCCGTGGCGATTCCACCGGACCGATTTCAAAGGGGTGGGTACAAGCTTCGAGTTTGGGGGGTAGGGGTTAATGAAGACGCATCTGAGGATCACCAGTGACAGATGGAGGGGTGAAATGACCCTAGTTCCATGGGGTGGGGGTATTATGACCCTTTTTATTCATTTGGTATGATGGGGTAGTAGGGTTGTTGCCGCATTAAGACATGATCTTTTAGTTAATAAGACATTCAGTACCTTTTTCAGTAGCAGAGCGATCTATGACTAAAATATTCAATAAAGATTGAAATAATACGGCCAAACTTCGGAGAACTGACTCACAGTGAGTCTACTTCGGAAGTCCTGGCAGCGTGTCGGTGCTCGAGCAAGCAGTCAGCAGACGGCCAGGGGGTTTTCATCCCGATCGTAAGACACACTAGAGTGGTTAGATGAGCTCTAGTCACGAGCACGCGTGATGTGTGTTGGTCTTGGGCGCACACATCAATGGCATCGATTCTTACTTGGGTCAGACATGTATTTTCTAAAAGCGACTGAACGAAGATGAGGTTTGCAAACAATCCTTACCCCGGCGTCAACTGGAACTTGCTCCTATTGTTACGGAAGCTGTGCTCTGGGATTCCTAGCTGTATTGTATTGGGACTCCCTCCTCTTGCCCGGGACCATCCGGGGCTTGCAGGGTGTGAGTGTTCTCCAGGTACAACATGGCCGTGAGGAATTGTCGCCAAATATCAGAGTCGTTGAGAGTTGAATTGAAAGAGATTTTCTACGATACCCTCAAACGTCTTAGGAGGCGTTGACTGCTCGTGCTGGAACCAAAACGACTTGACTTTCGATCGGCCTATGCGATTGTGCCTCATCGATAGATAGAAATGAGACTAGAAGCTCATGATGATGGAGGGTGTCAGAGGGTGTCAGAGCTGCTGAGGAGGCCGCATGTCATGGTGTCACACCCCGAAGCTTTACGGCTAGCACACCTCTACAGCGAACGCTCAAGGCTCCTCCGATGCTAGATCCACGTGGAGTACAACATGAGGAGAGAACAGACCCTTCTAGCTGCAGAGGCTGATCCTTATCTAGGCTAAGGGAAGGACTAGGGGAAGTGCTCCCTGATGCACCAGCACACTCGCCCCTCGCGAGCTCTCGCTTTCCCGGAGTACTCCACATGTTAGTGGGAGTGTGTGTAGCATCAGAGAGGTATCAAGTTGTTTCACTAGCAGGTAGATCAACGACACTTGTCCCTCGTGTCGTTATCAAACTGTCAGAGTTCTCGCTGTTCTCAACCTCTCGCACTAGCAGTTGTGGGGCCCGTCCAGCCCCCATGGCCCCAGAGATCGCTGAGGCTCTGCGAATACAAGCGAGTAGCTCATGACTCGCAGCTCCTGATCATGCTGTAGCGCTTGTCAACGAAAGAACCACACAGAGATAACAAGTCACCTCGACCGGCAGAGCCGCTGGCTCAGGCTGGTGGCTTCCTTCCATAGCTTCTGCTGTTGCCTCCTTGCTTGTGGACACCAGGGGAGGGAGCTGCTCCTGCTGCTCCTGCTGCTCCTGAAAGGTTAGGTCAAGAAATAAGCCTCGCTCGCTCTCATGGGAATACCGGAGAAGTCTCGCCAGCTGGCTTTTCCTGACGCTCCTTATGATCTTTCTCTTCCCCTTCGCCTTTCTTATCATCATCTCCTTCGCCTTCGCCTTTCTTATCATCATCTCCTTCGCCTTCGCCTTTCTTATCATCATCTCCTTCGCCTTCGCCTTTCTTATCATAATCTCCTTCGCCTTCGCCTTTCTTATCATAATCTCCTTCGCCTTCGCCTTTCTTATCATAATCTCCTTCTCCTTCGCCTTCCTCCTTATTATCTTCCTCTTCCCCTTTGTCTTCCTCCTTGTCCTCATCCCCTTTGTCTTTGTCTTCGTCGTTGACTTTGTCTTGATACTCCAAGGAGGATTTGAGCTTCTGCGGTCGCTTCTCCTCGCTGTCGGTCTTGGAGCTCTCAAGGACCAACCGATTCTGTTTCTCAACCATCTGTGCCACATGTCCTGGTGGAATCGCGTCCAGATGGGGTCTGTCGGTGTCTCCTCGATCTCTGCCGATCTCTTCATCATCTTCTGAGGATGACGATCGGGAGGAGGCGTCGGCCATCGGTGACTCCAAGTATGGTTCCAGGCCCTCATCGTTGACCTGATTCTCCTGGGTGTTTGCGGGCTCGGGGGCTGGAGTGACAGCCGGAGACGCTCCTTCCTTGAGCTTCTCGGCGATCCTTCTCCTGTAGTAAGCGAACAAACCTGCAGCCACCAGCGCCACCACCCCGCACGAGACCGTCACGCCAACGATGACAGGCACCTTGGAGCTCTTGGTGTCTTTTGTCGTGCCAGGTGGAGTAGAGGATGCAGCAGGAGGAGGAGGAGCTGCTTCCTTGGGGCTCGGCGACTGATTCTCGGGAGGCTTTCGTAGCACGGCGTACACGGAGAAGTGAAGTATTTGAGCAGTGAGGAGGTTCTGCTGAACATCGACCCTGCTCTCCACGTATTCCCATTGTTTGGTGAGGGAGTTCAAGTAGTACAAGGCCACAGGCTGCGCGACCAAGTCCGTGACGTGTGATGTTGAGAGTGAGAGCGTGAGAGGCTTCAAGAACGTGGCGCCTGTTGGCTCCAGCACCAGAGTCGGCCCGACTGACGACCCAGAGGCTAGCGGGACTCCAGCATACAACTTGACGGTCATGTCTAGGGTCGAGCCGTAAAAGTCCTTGGGGAAGGTCAGATTTCCCCAGCTGGCTAGGGAGACTTGGCCGCCGAGAGATCCAACGACTACGGCTGGCTGCACCAGGAGAGGGGTTAAGGTCTCTGCTGTGCAGCTGTCGCCGACGACCTCACCCAGGCAGAGAGTCTCGCAGTGAGGGCCGAGCATCTGAGGTTTGCAGGCTGTGGTTGTCGAGGAGGAGTTGACACATCGGGTCCGGAGTATGCTGTTGCCGGGCTGACATGTGAATCCGCTCTCAAGTGTGCAGGACTGACTGCATCCGTCCTGACTGACTCGGTTGCCATCGTCACATTCTTCTTTACCAGTCACTCGCCCATCACCTACAAGTCAAAGATGTCAGGGCGAGCAATTATGACTTGCGCAAAGTATCTGCAACTTACCACACACGCTGACAGAAGATACCGAGACAGCAACTAACCCTGTCTCTTTGCATGAGCACTGGGCAATGTTGGGAGAGAAGCCAACAGGCGAACAGGTTTCGCTGCTCCAGCCTTGTTTCCACATCACACAGTTCCATAGGATGCTTGAGAGGTCTGATTGAGAAACAGGGATTCTCGCGTCGTAGTCGAACTGACTGACGGAATTCCGGACGCCGTTGAGGTCACTGATGCCTAGGATGAAACCATGCGAGTCTGAGATGAACGTGTCTGTGTTGGTCGCTAGCGGAGTCCTCCAGACATACATGAACGTGTAAAATGATGCGCTTTGCTCGCTACTGGCTGGAACAACAGCAGAGCTGCCAGCTGAAATGTTTGCTAGCATGAATAGTGACTCGACAGCAATGTCTTGAGGGTGCAAAATCTTTGTGAATGCGGATTTCCACTTGTAAGTAAAGATGTGGTCGGTGGTAGGGACACAAGTATGATCACAAACAAGGTTGTTCTTGATGTCAATAAAGTCGAAGATCCCGTGATACATCGCAGTCGCAGCAGAAGTAACCAGCATGCTCATACATCTCGTCTTTTCTGACATCGACAACACAGATTGCTGCAGCTGATCTTTAAGTGTGGATGCAATGAAGATGATTGTCTGTACCGTTGTTCTCTCTAGCGAATATTGCAAGACTTGCGGGATCAAGATGGTTGTGTTGCTTAGAATCTCAACGGCAGCGACAGTTGCATCCATCGTAAGCGGTTCTGAACTGTTGACAAGGAAGAAGAGGGTCCCGATGTTTTCCAGCAAGTTCCCAGCTGATGGCACTTGTTTTTCAATGATTCGCAACAGTGAGAGGGTAGTGTTGCTTCTGATCAACGCGCTTTCTGACAGCTGCACATCATTGACGCGCAGAGAAGCTGCAGCTCGACGGCGACGAGCGAGAAGCGTCGAGCTGTCTCTCGAGAGCTTCTGCGTGAGGGATATGGCATAGTTGCTGAATTCAGATGTCTTCCCCAAGAGAACGAAGGAGTCCAGCGCCTGCTGCGCTACGACGGGAGAGACGGAGGGGATGGGAAGCACAACGACGAGATCAAGGAAGTAAGTCGACTGAGCGCCGAGGCTGTCGATGGCGATGACGGAGATGTTGATCTCGCCTGAGGGCAGGTAGAGGCTGCGCATGGGGGACGAGGATGGAGCCAAGGAGGCTTCGGTTCCGTTCTTAACCTTGTAGTTGAACTGAAATGAGAGCGGCAGATCAGCGTCGCTGAAACTTCCGCATTGTACCACAAACTGTGTGTTCAACTCGTACCCTTGCGTCGGCTGGACGCTACACTGACCCCCCGAAGGAGCAAGATTCACTCGGAACTCAAAGGAAGCTGATCCCTGGCACAGGCCGTTACACACCTGACCTTCTTGTGGCGACTGGTAGCTTGTCAGAAGGACTGTGTATCGACGGCCCTGAACGAAGGTGGAGGAGGACAAGAAAAGCTCGTTGGTCGTTGCTGGCAAGACCGTCGCAGTCCCTTGGTCGATGAGCTGCCACTTGTAGGAGCTGCAGGAGGTGCAGGAGTACTCGAGGAGGTTCAGGGTCTGCAGAGGGTTCAGAACGTTCTCTCCCTTGACGAGCATGGTGGAAGGGGATGTGAGCGTTGTGAGCGGTACGAACTCTTCGACGAAGACCATGGAGACGCTGGTGCTGGCTGACCTGGAGTCTTTCATGACCTCAAGTGAGAAAATATACTGCACGTTGACTTCAAACCCGTCGGAAGACATGGACAGCACAGACGAGCTGTCGAAGACCAACGGATTGTTGCTTTTCCGGTCCCTGCACATCATCCCCTGCACCTTACACGTCCAGGTGAATTTCAAGTTGACGTCAGGCGAGCTTCCTCTATAGTCGGGATCTTTTGAATCTCCCGCATCCAAGGAAAGCTTTTGCGAGCGGCCGATCTTGGAGTCTCCGTTCTTGACAATGGCAATGAGATCGGAAGCCAAGAGAGTGAAGGAAGTGCTGACGGCAGTCTGTGTCGGAGGAGTCGTAGGCAGCGTCACCGTCAACTTCAACTTATACAACCCGGGGACCGCGAGCGTTCCTTTGGACAGAAAGAAAGTCGGAGAGTTTCTTGCCAGCACAGAAGCGGGAATGCCATTGTTAGTCGCAGCGTTATCCTGGTTGACTTGCTCCCACTTGAACTGCAACTCCATCTCCTCGCTGCACTTGGAAAAGGCTGTCTGGGCCCCAAGCAGGATGTCATCCGATTTCTTGTACAAGTCGAACCCTGACAAGCTGACGACAGGGATGGGCAAGGATGTGCGATAAAACTGCAGGCTCAGTGTTTCGCTCTTCGTTCCAAGAAAGTTCACCCCGTACACTTGAATGCGGTAGGAGCTCTGGGATTGAGCGAGGTCGGAGCTTGAAATCACAATCTTGTCGCTCACAGTGACTGCAAGTTTGGATTGAATCACATCAGGGCATCCCATGCAGGTCCAGGAGAAGGTCAGAGGCCTTGACGACGTTCCTAGAGCCATGATCTGAGCATCGTCGCAAGGGCCAACCTCCTGGGGCCCCAAGAGTTGAAAGACAGGTTTGATGAGAATGCTGGGACTTGCGACCTTGACGGTTCCACTCACGTAGGGGCCGAGGCCTGACACGTGCTTGACGAGGTTCATCTTGATCTGAAGGTTGTCATTGACAGCTACTGTCGCGTCATAGGACAGAATGATGCTCAGCGTCTGTTCGTCTTGCCACGTGCACTTGGCTGACTTGCCAAAAGGTTGAGAGGTGCCAATTTCGAGGAAGGATTGACATGTTGACAATTGAGCCACAGGGAGAGAAAAGATATTGGTACTTTCAGAGAAGACAATCATAATTGAAGATCCCATCGCATCGAAAGAAGCTGACAGCACGGAAGGAGCTGCAATGTACTCAAACTTTCCACTTCCTTGTAAGGTGCTCATCCCCGCCATGGTCTTCGCGTTGGTAACGCTCAGGTCTATCACTGTGGACTTGGAAAAGAAGCTATTGGCTGGAACAGCTACTATCACAAACGTTTTCTGCATGGTGGAGTTGACTAACTTGCCCATAACTGCATATTCTGTACCAAAACTGATTGCCAGACCTGAGAAACTTTGAATTTGCCCGATATTCGTGACAGCGATCAACAAGAAGTCAGTTCCATCGACTCCTCCCTGACAACCTCCTGTCACTTTGATCGGGTCGTCGAGACTTTGCATCTGAAGACGGTTGCAAGTCAGCTGTACGGTAGCGTCATAGGACTCAAAGAACAAAGCTGCCGTTGAGTTGTACCCGTCAGACACCGTCAAAGTAGCCTGCTGCAGACCGACAGGAAGGGCAGGCATCAGAAACTCGACGATCGATTCTCCAGAGAAAGAGTCTGATTGTACAACACGATTGACAGTAGCTTGCTGCTTGCTACTGAAAACGACCGAGACATCAGTCTCGGTCAATTTCGTTGGGAAGTGCGAGAATATCATGGTCACGATGGCACCCCCTTTCAGAGAACCTCTCGACGGGATCATGCTCAACACTTTCGAATCCGGACGAGAATAAGAGAACTGACTGGTCACTGTCATGTCAGCTTTCTCTTGCGCGTTCGCAATCTTTGTTGGAATGATGGACAGCTGAATGCTTCCTACGGATTTGTGACTTGGAGATACACAAATGAAGTCATTGTATCCCAAAACTTGCATAACTCTTGCTTGTTGAGAATCAAACACAACTGAAACATCTAAGGCTGTCGAGATTGCAGGAAAATTCTTCATTGAAATCTGGACAGAGTCTCCGCCCATCACTGACGACTGTGTTGGATTTACCGAGATGATTGATGGCATGAGAAAATACGAGATTGCCAGGTTCTGAGGAGACAATTTTCCGTTTTCCAATTGCAGAAGCACATCTGACCCATCAGAAGATACGGGGGCTTCAATTGCAACCTGCTGAGTACAAAATGTTTGGTCAGTGCAGGTAGACGTCCTAGTAGCCTTCAACTCTGACTTCACTACACCGGAGAGTCTTGAGGGAAGAAAAGCATAGACTTTCAAGTCGTCGTTGGTCCCGTAGAAGGAGATGAAGATGTTGGTTCCTCCCTGAGAAGAAGCTCGTCGAGAGGCTAATGGTGCTGGTGCCATAAACTGAAATTGAGATGTCAAACCTCCACACTGATTCTGATTGCTGGTAATACAGAATTTGATGGTTCCAACAGAGGAAACATTCGGCGTCAAGAAGGTGAGGAACCTGCTGCTTGTGTTCTGAGTTCCTTGTTGACCAACATCTGTGACGGTTACGATCTGCCCCTCGAAGCTAGCGAAGAGCTGACTGTTGGCGATAGAGAACGAATTGTATACCACGACATTCACGCGAGTGCGGGTAAGAACTTGACCGGAGCTGGGGAATACGTAGCCAATGTAGGGATTTGCTGAGACCTGAAAGTTCAACGGTATGCTGAAAGTCTCCTGGTTGGCAACGCGTCTGACTTGAATTCTCAGCTGATACTCGGAGCTTGTCAGCCTTGCGACGAAAGAAACTTTGAGAGTCGCAGACCCTAAGGTAGCGCCAAGGAGAAGCTTGAACTCCGCTGGGTGAGTCTGGTTGGTTGATGAAACGGCTTCGACGTTGCTTAAATCAAAGTAGGATGACCAATCGCTCAGTTGAGCTTGGATTTGAATGCTGTCGCCCTCCACAAACTTGCTTGGGAAGTAACTCAACACTTGAGGGTTCGGTGGACTCTGCACATAGATTTGAAAAGAGTTACTCTTCTCATACCCAGCGGCCCAAATTCTTCCTGTAAAAATACCAGAAGACGCTGGTGTCACGAAACTGATGTTCATCTTGGTCAAGGCATTCGTGCTCGACAAGACCGTTACGGTTGCGTTTGGATCTACGCTGAAGTCGATGTAGACTTGAATGCCTCCTTGCGTTTCAATCTTAGGGAAGTTTTCAAGGTCAAGCAGGATGCTGGATCGCTGCAAAGTTAGAACTGGACTTGACGTGCAACTGTCTGGCCTCGAGGACGTACATCCAGGGTAAATCGACACGATGTTGGGAGGCCCTTCGATGTCTGCGATGAACTCAAACGGTATCGATAGGCTTCTTGTAGTCAACAGATCCACAACCTGAAACGTGGAGACACACGTGTAGTTCCTTCCACAACAGCATGGCGACACGTACTGGGGTAAGGTGAAGTTCATGGAGGTAAGCCTTATCGTAGAGACCACAGTGATGGCCAACGGAACCCCATTGTACAAGAGCTTCAATCCCCCCGAATAAGCAGAAATGAGAGTGTCTGAAGCGATCGATATCAGCACTGGACTTCCCCCTTTCGTGCTGCCTGTAGATGGGGATGACGAAATCAAGCGCATCGCAGTGAAGGTTGAGGAGTCCAAGCAGTATTTCATATCACAAGACGTGGTCATGGGGGGGTCGAACTTGAGAAGGTAGTCATTGGCTAGGTAACTTGACTTTGCTGCTGGGCAGAAGACTCGATAGTTGCAGGGAGGCTGCATCTGCAGCAGAAAACTCATCTTGACTTGCTTATAGAGCAGATGCACGTCTATGGTAGCGACACTTGTGAACTGAGCCTGAGGAGGAATCTGCCCGATGAGCGACACTTCAGACTGAGAGATGGACACTGCTGAGGTGGGATGGAAGCTTGTGTTTCCCAAGTTGAAGAGCCAGGCGCTGGTGTCGGGATTGGACTCGAAGACGTTGGAGACTGTGATACGTACCAAGTCACCGCCAGCAGTCGAAGCCATGGTAGGGAAGACAAGAGAAACGCGAGGAACACTGCTGGAGAAGTACTCGAAGGGAAAGATCACACGAACGTCAGGCGCTGCGATCAATCCCACAGATATGTTGACAATACTCGTAGTGTTCCAGGGGGGGATGTTGAACGACAATGTGACCTTGGGAGCAGTCGACGCAGTTGCTGCAACAAAGAAAAGGTCTACAACTGGGAGAGGCTTGATGTCGTTGATTCGAATTAAGTATTTACTGCTAGCAGATTCTTGGAAATTGCTGATAGCGACCGTGCAGAGGGTTGCGAGTGACACGTCACCGCTTGAAACCGAAAGATACTCCAACTTCGGTGTGAGGTCAGGCAGAAACACATTCGCAAGAACTGGCAATGCTTGACCTGCTTCGTTTTGTGCCACTATAGAGACAGAGTACGTGACACCAATCGCAAGCTGCATCGTCACATTGCAAATCTTCGAGCACTCACTGCTCTTGACCAGTACAGTGGCTGTGAGAATGCAACTGGATCTGCACTCTGTGAATGAGACTAGAAAACTTCTTGCAGAGTTATAGGTCTCCCCTAATTCTTGTCTGGTCAATGAAAAATCCGAATGGTTCCAAGTTATCAAAACGAATCCATTCCTCGGTTGTTGATACTGAATGTTGAAGACTGGTGAAGGAATTCCGATAAGAACCATTGTAAATACTTTTGACGAAGATGAAATGCCCCCATTGAGCACACCTCCATCATCTCGCAAACTCACCTTCCAATCAGATCTTCCGAACGTCCCAGTTGTTCTGGAGAAGGTTAAGAGACCCTGCTGGTCAATCCTAGGAAACTCGCTAAACAAATCAGACCGACCAGACAGAAGGTCCATTTCAAACGTCATGTTCTGTTTGCTCTCATCGGGTGGCCCTGCAGAAATATCCCAAGCTATTGAAGATGATATGATTCCAACACGTTGATAGACTGTAAGAGATCCGATCATGGAAAAGCTCGGGGGGTCGTTGACCGGTACGATGATGATCTGCAGTGTGCGTGTCGCTGACCATGCCTGCCCGTTGTTGTCTTCTCCCCCGTTGTCATGCAGCTGTATCGTCCAGTTGGACGTGCCTGACATGTTTGGATTCGCCTTGAGCATGAGCGTCCCGCTCTGGTTTAGCGAGGGTGCGACCTGGAAGATGCCAACGTCTGCCCCCCCCGTCCACGTCATGCTGAAGGTCAGCGACTGCCAGCTCTCGTCGCTTGGCCCTGACGAGATGCTGTTGGCCAAGCCGGTGTAGACGTACAAGCCAGCGTCCTCCAGGAGGGTGATGACAGGCTGCTTGAGCAAGAAGCTTGGAGCATCGTTGACGGGGACAACCTTGATGACAAACGAGTGCTGTTGCGAGACGTTGACGCCTCCGAACCGCGTGCCACCGTCATCTACCAACAACACCGTGCAGTGAAATTCCCGTTGACATTCAAGGCTGTTTGGAAGGTGAGGCTGCCGTTGGTCGGGTCGATGGAAGGCAGGCGGGTGAAGGCAGCCGGCGAGCTTGAGGATACGATGAAAGTCAGCTTCTGCTGCACCTCGTCGAGAGACCCAGCAGAGATGTCATACGCAGCCCCGCCTATCGTGACCAGGCCGGCGTCCTCGAGGCGTACGAAGGTCGAGACGATTGAGAAGGTAGGGGCCACATTCTTATCCTCTAGCACGATGCTCCGGTTTTGCTCAGGGCTCTTCCCTGCGATGTTGACCGCCGTGATTGTAACGGCTAGGGTGGACTTGGGAAGGACGTCATCAAGAACGATGCTGCAGACACCCAGACAGACCGTCAGGTTCTCCATCCTCTCGAAGCCGTAGTAGCTGCCGCTGGACGCTCTCGCATATCGCCCGGAGACGTTGAAATGATACTGGGCCGCTTCAAAGTCCTGGCCGGGATCTTTGTATGACCACTGAATGGACACGCGATTGAGAGAGATCTGAGTAAGGACGACGTCAAAGACGCTTCGAGGTCTGCTCACGACTGCGAGCTTCAAGGCCTGCTTGGTCGACACGTTGACTCCGCCGTTCATCGTCCCGCCATCGTCACGCGCAACAACAGAGAAAGTAGTCAAGCCTGTTCCCAACGACGTGGCATTGAAGGATAGAGTGCCGCTCGGAGATATCGCGAGGGTGTTAAGGAGGAGGTTCTGAGGCCCGCCTAGGAAGGTGACGCTGAAGGAGATGTTCTGACTGAGATCCTCGTCAGGAGCTCCCAAGGAGATGTTGCGAAGAGCGTTGGGGACGAGGTTCGATCCGAGGTCGAGGAGGAGGAGGAGTTGGCTAGCGACGACGAAGCTCGGGGGGTCGTTGACCGGTACGATGATGATCTGCAGTGTGCGTGTCGCTGACCATGCCTGCCCGTTGTTGTCTTCTCCCCCGTTGTCATGCAGCTGTATCGTCCAGTTGGACGTGCCTGACATGTTTGGATTCGCCTTGAGCATGAGCGTCCCGCTCTGGTTTAGCGAGGGTGCGACCTGGAAGATGCCAACGTCTGCCCCCCCCGTCCACGTCATGCTGAAGGTCAGCGACTGCCAGCTCTCGTCGCTTGGCCCTGACGAGATGCTGTTGGCCAAGCCGGTGTAGACGTACAAGCCAGCGTCCTCCAGGAGGGTGATGACAGGCTGCTTGAGCAAGAAGCTTGGAGCATCGTTGACGGGGACAACCTTGATGACAAACGAGTGCTGTTGCGAGACGTTGACGCCTCCGAACCGCGTGCCACCGTCATCTACCAACAACACCGTGCAGTTGAAATTCCCGTTGACATTCAAGGCTGTTTGGAAGGTGAGGCTGCCGTTGGTCGGGTCGATGGAAGGCAGGCGGGTGAAGGCAGCCGGCGAGCTTGAGGATACGATGAAAGTCAGCTTCTGCTGCACCTCGTCGAGAGACCCAGCAGAGATGTCATACGCAGCCCCGCCTATCGTGACCAGGCCGGCGTCCTCGAGGCGTACGAAGGTCGAGTTGATTGAGAAGGTAGGGGCCACATTCTTATCCTCTAGCACGATGCTCCGGTTTTGCTCAGGGCTCTTCCCTGCGATGTTGACCGCCGTGATTGTAACGGCTAGGGTGGACTTGGGAAGGACGTCATCAAGAACGATGCTGCAGACACCCAGACAGACCGTCAGGTTCTCCATCCTCTCGAAGCCGTAGTAGCTGCCGCTGGACGCTCTCGCATATCGCCCGGAGACGTTGAAATGATACTGGGCCGCTTCAAAGTCCTGGCCGGGATCTTTGTATGACCACTGAATGGACACGCGATTGAGAGAGATCTGAGTAAGGACGACGTCAAAGACGCTTCGAGGTCTGCTCACGACTGCGAGCTTCAAGGCCTGCTTGGTCGACACGTTGACTCCGCCGTTCATCGTCCCGCCATCGTCACGCGCAACAACAGAGAAAGTAGTCAAGCCTGTTCCTAACGACGTGGCATGGAAGGATAGAGTGCCGCTCGGAGATATCGCGAGGGTGTTAAGGAGGAGGTTCTGAGGCCCGCCTAGGAAGGTGACGCTGAAGGAGATGTTCTGACTGAGATCCTCGTCAGGAGCTCCCAAGGAGATGTTGCGAAGAGCGTTGGGGACGAGGTTCGATCCGAGGTCGAGGAGGAGGAGGAGTTGGCTAGCGACGACGAAGCTCGGGGGGTCGTTGACCGGTACGATGATGATCTGCAGTGTGCGTGTCGCTGACCATGCCTGCCCGTTGTTGTCTTCTCCCCCGTTGTCATGCAGCTGTATCGTCCAGTTGGACGTGCCTGACATGTTTGGATTCGCCTTGAGCATGAGCGTCCCGCTCTGGTTTAGCGAGGGTGCGACCTGGAAGATGCCAACGTCTGCCCCCCCCGTCCACGTCATGCTGAAGGTCAGCGACTGCCAGCTCTCGTCGCTTGGCCCTGACGAGATGCTGTTGGCCAAGCCGGTGTAGACGTACAAGCCAGCGTCCTCCAGGAGGGTGATGACAGGCTGCTTGAGCAAGAAGCTTGGAGCATCGTTGACGGGGACAACCTTGATGACAAACGAGTGCTGTTGCGAGACGTTGACGCCTCCGAACCGCGTGCCACCGTCATCTACCAACAACACCGTGCAGTTGAAATTCCCGTTGACATTCAAGGCTGTTTGGAAGGTGAGGCTGCCGTTGGTCGGGTCGATGGAAGGCAGGCGGGTGAAGGCAGCCGGCGAGCTTGAGGATACGATGAAAGTCAGCTTCTGCTGCACCTCGTCGAGAGACCCAGCAGAGATGTCATACGCAGCCCCGCCTATCGTGACCAGGCCGGCGTCCTCGAGGCGTACGAAGGTCGAGTTGATTGAGAAGGTAGGGGCCACATTCTTATCCTCTAGCACGATGCTCCGGTTTTGCTCAGGGCTCTTCCCTGCGATGTTGACCGCCGTGATTGTAACGGCTAGGGTGGACTTGGGAAGGACGTCATCAAGAACGATGCTGCAGACACCCAGACAGACCGTCAGGTTCTCCATCCTCTCGAAGCCGTAGTAGCTGCCGCTGGACGCTCTCGCATATCGCCCGGAGACGTTGAAATGATACTGGGCCGCTTCAAAGTCCTGGCCGGGATCTTTGTATGACCACTGAATGGACACGCGATTGAGAGAGATCTGAGTAAGGACGACGTCAAAGACGCTTCGAGGTCTGCTCACGACTGCGAGCTTCAAGGCCTGCTTGGTCGACACGTTGACTCCGCCGTTCATCGTCCCGCCATCGTCACGCGCAACAACAGAGAAAGTAGTCAAGCCTGTTCCTAACGACGTGGCATTGAAGGATAGAGTGCCGCTCGGAGATATCGCGAGGGTGTTAAGGAGGAGGTTCTGAGGCCCGCCTAGGAAGGTGACGCTGAAGGAGATGTTCTGACTGAGATCCTCGTCAGGAGCTCCCAAGGAGATGTTGCGAAGAGCGTTGGGGACGAGGTTCGATCCGAGGTCGAGGAGGAGGAGGAGTTGGCTAGCGACGACGAAGCTCGGGGGGTCATTGACGGGACGCACCACAATGTGCAATGGAATGGGAGAGTAGTGGGTTCGGTCTCCATCCACGAGACTGATGTTCCAGAAAGCGTCTCCCGAAGCATTGCCTTCTAATTGCAGGTGAAGGCTTCCGTTTAAATCCAATGACGGCGTTACCTTGAACAAATTGTTGCTAGATTCAATCATCGCACACTGAAAGAAGCCTTGTGAACTGACATAACTGATGTTGGTTGCAACAGAAGTAACGAAGTCAAGCTTTTTGCTATCTTCATCGGTAGTCAGGAAGGGAAGCTTCAGTACGAAGAATGTGACTGACTTCTCGGATGAAGGAATGTAGACACTCGTCGTCGAGATGTTAGTTGCCATGGGCTCCTGTGACGGCATCGCATAAGTCGGTTCGGGTGTGGTTGAGATTACATCCGCAGCATTCGGCATGCCGGTTGCCTTTGGGGGCCATGCTGGATGAGGCAAGTCACCGAGAGTGATGAGCAACTTGCCGGCAGACGACACGTCACACTGAGGCACTTGGTTCTTGTACAAGCCATTCCAATCCTGTACCGAGTCAATGAGGTTGTTGATCCGCCAGCTGACCAAGATGTATTGAAGCAAAGCTGTCAAGGCTTCATAGTTCTTGGAGCTCTCTAGTGCCCAGGGAAGGGAGAAGCGAGTCGACCTCAAGTCTCCGTACAAGGTGATCCATAAGGGGCCATGGAAGCCGAGGTCGACCTCGAGGCAGGACATGCGAGTCTCGTCTCCCCGCATGTCTCCATCCGACTCCACCAGTGCAGTTACAACCACAGCAGTTTTCCCTGAGACTGCCACTGACATGGCCACATCCAGCCCGGCAGTCGCAAGAGCAAATCGTTTCAAGAAGCTTGCTGGAGTGTTGTCAGGCATGTCTCGCAGGACAGCAGATGCTTTGACGTGTAGGAGGGAAGGAAATGAAGGGACGAGAAATCCGAGAGGAGCGCCTCTTCTTTCCAAGACGTCTACAGCCCCTGCATACTTCCCTCCGTTGCCCAAGCTCAAAGTGACGATGTGATCCAAGTCGACCTTGACTGGCGTGTGGGGTATAATCAGAATCGTTGTGATGGATCCATTTAACAATCTCTGTTCAGAGTTCCAGTCGTAGTCACCTCTCCCGATCAGAAGGAAGTTTTCCTCACCATCCTTTCTCAATCTGGCGGTAACTCCATATGGTCCAGCGTTGAGACTGTACGATCCCTCTGCAGCAATTGCATACAGCTGGCGGTTGCTGATAGTCAGAAGATTTGTTACGGTCATGTTGGCATTTAACCCCTTGCCCCTCACATCATATTCAGCGATCAAGCTAAGGTCAATCAGTTCGTTTCCTAGAAGAGCGGCTCTTGAAATCAACTTCACCATTCCCCCTGGTTTGAGCATGACTAGCTCGCGGAGATCTCCACAAACATCCAGGGCAAACCAATGTCTCTCACCAATCCAAAGGCTGGCAAGAACACTTCCATGCGCATAGTCCCATCCTCGGCTCAACAAGCCTTGGATCACAAGATCAATAGAGGTCAACTTACTCTCAGCCCAGCTACTAGAAAGATGGATTTCAGACGGAAGGCAAGACCAACCAAGACAATCACCCGAAGCATTTGCAAACCCAACAAGATTATTAGATCCAATCAGAGCATTCAGTGAACTACTCCCTGCCAAACGAGCATCCGACACCACTCCATTGAGAGACATTTCTATGTCAACCTGCCTCTTCTGGTTCCACAACGCTACCAGGCCTGGAGCCAGGTGCAGCTTCCTTTCTGTCTTGGGCTCGTCGCAGGACGGCCAGCAGCTTCCGGAGCTGCACGACAAAGAACATGCCCTGATTTGATGATAGTATGTGGAGAAGGTCAGGCCTCCGCTCGACTCTAGGCTGCCGCCTCCTGCTAGCGGCCCGAGCCCAAGGCTTGTCGAGTAGTTGGCTGCGAGCAGCTCCTCTCTCTGCGTCACGTCATCGAATGTCGTCCCGGCCTCCGTCGACGAGCTCGAGGGCCACGGCGTGTACTGGTCGGTCTTGGTGTACTTGCCTGCTATCGACCCCGTCCAGTCGACCAGAGGCTCTGAGTCATAGCCCACATGGAGCACGCTTGACCCGTCCAGAGCTTCATTCAGCGTCGCCCCGTCAAGCGTCATGGTCATGTCGATCTTCTTTTTCTGGTTCCACAACGCTACCAGGCCTGGAGCCAGGTGCAGCTTCCTTTCTGTCTTGGGCTCGTCGCAGGACGACCAGCAGCTTCCGTAGCTGCACGACGAAGAACATGCCCTGATTTGATGATAGTATGTGGAGAAGGTCAGGCCTCCGCTCGACTCTAGGCTGCCGCCTCCTGCTAGCGGCCCGAGCCCAAGGCTTGTCGAGTAGTTGGCTGCGAGCAGCTCCTCTCTCTGCGTCACGTCATCGAATGTCGTCCCGGCCTCCGTCGACGAGCTCGAGGGTATCGGCGTGTACTGGTCGGTCTTGGTGTACTTGCCTGCTATCGACCCCGTCCAGTGCAAGAGTTTGTTATTTTGGAAAAGTAAAGTGACATCTCCATTCATAGATAGCAAGTTTGCTTTCAAATTGTTGATCAGATTTGCATCAAAGTAGATTAATTTGTGATTGTTATCCTCTACATTGAGCACTGCTCCGAAATTCCCATCTAATAGGGACATTTGTGGCCAAGATGCTCCCGCATGGATGTTCCAGTTCAGCAAGCGATGAGAATTCAATTCAAAGTTTATCTTTCCTTGCAAATCAACACTTCCTTGCCCGGGCAATATGAAACTGAGGCTCGTATCAGTTTTTAGCAGAGATCGGTTCTCCCATCGAATGTCTGCAAGAAGGAAGATTCCTTCGAATCCGTTGTTTCCAGGCTTGTTGTCTCCTAGGAAGAGGGTCACTCGGAACTTTTCTTTTCGATCTTTTCTATCTTTGGCAATAAGATTGATACTTATTTCATCATTTCGGAGTACTAACCCTCCATCAATGCTGCCGTCCAGTATCGTTGAGTCCCCGATGCTGAAGCTGACGCTAGCCAGCCCTTCGATCTTCCCCATCTCTCTGACCTCTCGTGCTAGCAAGGCAGCATCTGCCATGTACCAATCCTGGGAGCTGGTTTGCATCTTGGAAGACAATGTCCAATTCAAAGGCAACAAGAAGAGTTGATCCACCTTGTTAAGTTGCCGCCTAGCTGCAGTATTGACCCACTCCCAATTCATGGTGCCCTGCGAGTCAACAAGTCTGACAATCGCAAACAAGATGCTTGATCCCTCTAGACTCCCCGTGCCGGTTTTACTTGCAATCCCGATGTCCACTTCCAACGAATGCTTGACGAGTACAGTGCTGCCTACCTCAACGTCCAGGGCACAAATCAGCGAGAGACTGTCGTCTAGGACATCGAGGTACGGTTGACTTTGCCCTGCATTGAATCCAATTAGTTCGTATGCCCTGACCAGGTCAATCTTTGTGAATTCGGCGACATTAGCATGACCATATATAACCGGATCACCTTGCCCTGATAAGAAGTAACTGATGTCCGCAAAAGTTATTTCCAAGGATGGTAGTTTATGAGGATCAAAGAGAAATGAAAAATTTGGTATCTTTTGTTCTGAAATCAGATTGTTTTCCAATGAGCCACAAACCTGAAGTCTCCATCGCTGAACAAAATCAGCTTCAAAACAATTCAAATTCTGATTCCCAACCCATCCGGATCGAGGATGCATCTTTCTATGAAAATTTGTCTGCACTGGATACAGCTTGATGAAAAATGAATTTCGGCTTCCCAACAGATTCCGGAACAACGCTGAGCTCGAACCTGATGTCAAAAAGGTAACTGAAATCCCAGAAACAGGATGAGTGGTCAGATAGTTCGTAAAGACTTGTACAATTGGCCGGATGCTGCTGCTGTTGCATTTTCCATGAGCGCAAGTAATGAAAAAATTTGCTCGTGTTCGAGAAATCTGATCGAGATGAGTAGAGCCATTTCCCTTTTGCGAGATCAGCAGCCACTGGGTGGGTAAAGTCCCAATCCTTACAACTCCATTCGGTTGCTTTGAGCTCGATTCCTGGAACTGTGACTCGGTCCCATAAAACGCTTCGGCCCCTATATCAAAAGAGATTTCAGGGACGTGAACGTATACAGCAGAAATCAATCCACTCGAATCAAAGATTAAGGGGAGTCTGGGTTTCAAGATCAGAGCAATCTCCTCTTTAGGAACGACGAACATGCTTGCAAAATCCTTGAGATCTTCTGCTTGAAAGAGATTCAGAGCAAGGTTCAAGACAGAGGCCAAGGATTGTGAATCGGTAGATCGACGTGAAATCTTCCCCATCTCATAACTCAGGAATTTCGTGAGGTTTCTCGTCTGCGTCTTCTGATACAGACCCCAATAGAGGTCGGCCTTCACCTCAAGGAAACATTCCACCTTGAGTCTGAGAAGCGCCCCATGCCAGGACATGAACTGCGAGAAGTCGACGTCGGTGACGTTGACACCTCCTCGGAGCGACTGAGAGTCAGAGCTCTGACCCATGACTTGAACAGGCCCGTCGATGTTGATTTGCACAAGGTGCAGCCAATAGTAAGTTGCCGAGAGGAAAGAAACATTGCAAATCGCTGATTCAAATTGAATGTCATGCAGCATAGAAGCCTGCGAGGGGGCGGTTGCGGTTGCATTGAACACGATCGCATCTCTTTCAGAGGCGACATGCAGAACAATTCCTTGAGGATGAAGCATCATGTCTTTCTTGGGTAGGGTGAAAACGACGAAAATCGCAATGCCAGCCAAAAGAAGCAGAATCAGAGCAGCAGCTGCGAGGTACCGGTATCGACGATTCGAGACTTTCTTCATTGCCTCTTCCTCCTCAGGAGACTCCATCTTGGAATTATACCAGCACGCAGGGTCGAGCAAGATACAGCCTTCAAGGAGGAAATCACGCGGGTGGATTGAGGGAGTTTGACGCAGAGGAGAGAGCGAAATGCATGAGGAGAGATCTACCAGAGGAAGGGAAGGAGGGAGAGGTGAAGGAAGTGCATGCTGGGGTGGGGGAAAGAAGGAAGTAAAAGAAAGTCGTCAAGCAGGGGGATAGGTGAGGCTGTTGACGTCACGCTCGTGGAACAAGAGGGTACGATGATACCCTTCTTGTAATAGAGACTCACCTATAAAAACTATCAGGAGCTCATGGATCCAATGCCGTGGCCTTCGAGTGAACCGTCAAGTTTGACGGATGGGGGTAGGGTAGACCCGGCGTCGACCGAGGGGTGGGGTACTACTAATAATCTTTTTTTCGGCGACAGCACCCACCCTGTCCATACCACGAGGCTCCACCTGATGCCTCCTATATGGAAGGGGTGGTGGGTGACGCGTCATTTGAGTTTTAAAACGTCAACTTGTAGTAAAAACAGCTACCTATTTGTACAGGAAATGTAGTACTGCTGTCCTCCAGCAGTACTGGAACTGCAGACTCAGTGCAATGGTAAAATAGGTACACTCGACCATTCGGCGTACAACTGAGTGACTTATAACTTAATAATTTCGGGTAAATAGATACAGTAGTTGAAGGCCTGGACTGAGTGCTCTGAGGCCGGACGTCAGCAGGGGGTGCAGAAACAATAATAGAGGTCTTATGGATGTCCCTCTGAATAGCGTTGGGTACTACCCCCCCCCACCAAGTAGTTAACCTTGAGCAAGGGGTAAAAACCTAGGTTAAATTTACATATGTGATGCTGGTTGTTTCTCCCCAAATGAAGATGTTTTCCCGAGCCCACCTCGCCGTGTCACCACATGTGATTCCGGAGGCACTGTTGTGAGCGTTACCGCCTGTTCAATTGGACCTTGTGGGGCCTCGATACGCCGCTATAATGCCGCTTTCAATTGTACAGAGTGCGCTAATGTCCGGCCTTTTTTTTTTACAGCATCCTTCTTTTTTTTTTCCTTTTTCTTCCCCTTCAGTACAGAAGATTACAGCCTTTTACTCAAAGTTAAGTCAAAAATCATTACGAGTATCAGATCACGTGACGTTCTTTTTAACCTGTCCTTTCCCGTGCAGTGCCCGAGTCAAATCAAGTTCAGTGAACGCTCTACGGGACGGTCGGTGACCGGGCCCGGCCCGATGGGCCCACCGGTCACCCGGTGCCGGCGCCACTGCCGGCGATCTCAGTGAGTCACAGAGGATCACACCCGTGTAAAAGCAAACATGGAGGGGTGGGGGTGGGGGTCTTTGCAAAGGTTCATACCACGGGGTGTTTTTAGTCTTAAGTGGAGTTGAAGAATGGGGTGGGTACATGAGACCCACGCAAACTTATGGGATGGGGTTGAGGTTCCAAGCGCCCATGCGAACGAAACTAGAAGCTCTTCTCGCTCCCTCTTGCGACTATCTGACCTCAACAAGCCCCACTCCTGCTTCCTCTTCCTCCCTCCCCAACCTCACTCACCCCCTCCCGCTCTCCCTCTCTCTCTCATGCTCCCTCGCCGCCTCTTCCCCTCGGTTTCCTTTCCTCCTCTCTTCCATATTTGTCATCGTTGTTAAGCCCACCCCCGCTCCCCTGCGTATTTCCCTTTTCAAGACTCATGCTCCATTCCTGACTGCCATCGGCATACCATACCTTATTCCTCCCTTTCGAATTCACATCAGATAACGAGGATGGCAATTTTAGCTGCAGAATGTTTCACATACCTCCTTCTTTACATACCTCATGTCCTTTCTTGATGTCTTATTTGTTTTATGCTGTATTGTCACGGAAAATCATCGATCCACTGCTAATTCATCAGCTGAACATCAAGTGCAACCTTTTCATAGTCACTTTCATGCGCCTTGTAAGATTCATGCAGCTGTTCTGAAATGTTTTTAAAGGAATGGTGCTCCAAGACGGTTTCGGGGAAGTGGTCGTGCTGTTCGGATCGCAGACAGGAAACGCAGAGGCGATCGCCGGCAGGATCAGCAAAGACATCTCGAGCAAGGGAGGGTCATGCTCGCTGCTGTGCATGAAGGACTACGAGAAGATCGACCTGACTCTGGAGCGAGCTGTGATCGCCGTGGTGTCTACGACAGGGCAGGGAGACGCTCCGGAGAACGCGAGCAAGTTCTTCCGCTTCGTGAAGGGGAGGACGCATCCCAAGACGCTGCTTGGCGCGTGGCGGTTTGCGGTGAGGAAGGGGAGAGAGGAAAGGGGAGGGAGAGCGCAAAGCCAGTGAGGACGAGCGGGGAAGAGGCACAGGGGAGGCTGAGGGGGCAGGAGAGGCAGCGGAGAGGGGAAGGGGAGGAGGGAGATAGATGACGAGGGAGGGAGCGCAGGTGCTGGGGCTCGGGGACACGAACTACGACCAGTTCTGCAAGCCAGGCAAGGTTCTAGACAAGCGGCTGGAGGAGCTGGGAGCAAGGTAGGGAGGGGAGAGGAGGAGAAAGGACAGGAGAGGGGGACGGGGAGACGAGGGCAGGCGGGGCTGGGCGAGGGAGAAAGGGAGAGAGGGGGGAGGGAGAAAGGGAGGGAGGAGGACCGGGCAGGGGAGGAGGGAGCAGCTAGGAGGGTAGGAGGGAGGGAGGGCAGGTAGAGAGAGGCGAGGAAGTCACGCTTGGCGGGCAGGCGGCTTGTGACGGGTCCATCGGGAGCAGCGGGAGAGCACGGAGGGCCAGGAGGAGCAGCAGACGAGGCTGAGGGGGGCTTGAGGCGACGGTGGAGCCCTGGGTACAGCACCTGTACAAGGTTCTTGACTCCCACGGTGAGCTATGCTTTCCTGTCTCTCCCTACTCACTGCCTTCAGGATGGCTGCAATCAGCCGTCAGCTTTCCGTCACCTCCCGCCCCCTCTCAGGCTGTCCCAGAGCTCCTATTGCCTCCTGCGCAGGTCGGCAAGGATAGTGAGAGCGCAAACGAGGTGAGAGCAGCTGGGACGGCGTCGTCGCTGATCGATGGAGGAGCAGGTACCCGACAAAGACAAGGTGCATCTGATTCAGGACATCGCTGGTGGCTGGAAGGAGGTGAAGGGTGGGGAGGCGCTTCTCAAGGGCAAGTACGGTGTGCTTCCTCGACCCACCGCGTTGAACCTCAGCATCGAGGACAGCATCGAGGACAGCAGCGAGGGCTCGTCGCAGAGTCTCTCCTTCGGTGCCTCACAGCCTGGTACAAGATGATGCTGTTCTCCTCCTCCCCCTGATTCTTTGCTGGCAGAGCGACGATATCCAGCGCGCGTGACGTCATGGCGATACCTGACCACTGAGGTGACGAAGAGGGAAAGGCGATGGCGGGGCTGACCCTATCGAGCAGCAAAGCGGAGATAGGATCGTAGTGGAGCTGGAGCTTGACATCTCCAACGTGGACTGGACGTACGCGCCTGGCGACAGCATCGGCATCGACTGCTGCAACGACGAGGAGGTTGTGAGGAAGCTTCTTGCCCGGCTGGGCGAAGACCCAGACCGAGTGGTGAAGATCAGCAGCAGCGCAGGAGGTCCGAGTGCAGCGCCTTCCTCCACTGCAGCTGTGCCGCAGCACCTGGAGGGGCTTGGGAGCATCTCGCTGCTGAGGCTGGTGCAGAGGATGGTTGACATCCGATCGATCCCCAAGAAGGCGGTGCTGAGGCTCATGGCCGATCACTGCGCCGATGCGGCAGAGGCAGACGACCTGTACCTCCTCTCCTCCATCAAGGGCAAAGATCGTTTCAAGCAGGAGATCGAGCTTGAGTGCCCCACCATCGACGAGATCCTCGAGCGCTATCCCTCCTGCAAGCCGCCACTTGCTCTCCTTCTGCAGGTTCTCCCCGCCCTGAGCCCTCGCTTCTACTCCATCGCCAGCAGCCCCCTCGTCCAGCCCTCGCGCGTTCGCTTCGCCTTCTCTGTGGTGCGCTGGAAGACGCCCAAGGGCGTGGAGAGGAAGGGCCTTTGCACCAACTGGCTGCACCTTCTCTGCACCGAGTGGTACAGCAAGTCGCAGATGGAGGGAGCCAGCAGCCCCGTCCTCAACGTCTTCATCGCACCCAGCAAGGAGTTCAAGCTCCCCGAGGACTCCTCCTGCCCCATCATCATGGTGGGCCCCGGCACAGGCGTCGCTCCCTTCGTCGGCTTCCTGCAGCATCGCAACACCCTCGCGGAGGAGAGGAAGGCAGAGCAGCAGTCGATGGGCGACAGATGCTTGGGGAGGTGGAGGGGGATGATGATGGAGCTCGAGGACGAGACGGTGGAGGCAGCAGCGCAGGGGCTCATGTGGCTCTTCTTCGGGTGCAGGCATCCGGATCACGACTACCTGTACAAGCAGGAGCTGGAGAGGCTCCAGCGGGAGGAGGCGATGCTCCTTTCCGTTGCCTTCTCGCGGCTCTCGGACAAGAAGGTCTACGTGCAGCACAAGATGGAGGAGGCGGGCGAGGAACTCGTGAAGCTCCTCCTCCGTCCTGACTCGCTCCTGTACGTCTGCGGGGACGGGGCGCACATGGCCAAGGACGTGAGGTCGACGGTAGTGAAGCTGCTGGCGAAGCACGGGGAGATGGAGGCGGCGGAGGCTGAGAAGCTTGTGACCGGGTGGATGCACAAGGGGAAGTACTTGCAGGACATCTGGTCGTAAATCGCTCTGCTCCTCTCCCTTCACTCGATGCTCCACTGCAGCACGCAGGCGTCGCGTCCTCCGACCGAGACGGCGAACTTGCAGGACTTGCTGATGGCGACTGACAGGCGTCAGCTGAGGACGCGATGCTCGTCATGCTTACCGTTGGTGACGAAGGACGCGTGACCCCCGTAGCTGGCGCCTTGACACCCGGCGACGGCAGGGTAATCGAAGATGCAGACCTAGAGGGTTGTGAGCGAGAGTGAAGGAGGAGGAGAGAGACAGAGACCTCTCGCTTCTCTGTGCCTGTGAGGAGGAACGTCTTGTCTTCGCTTCTAGCTACCGCCTTCACCTCTGCTTCCTGTCACTTCCTCTCCTCCTCCTCTCCCACCTCACCTGTCCCGCTGCTCCCAACCACTCCGATGCAGGTCCAGCTGATGGGTGACGTCATGCTGGTCCACCGCAGCCCCTGCAGCTCCTCGTCATCACTTTGGCACATGCTGGGCGGGAAAAACCTCGAGGTCCGCCAGGCGAGCATGCGGCTTGAGCACAGCCTGCTTCTCCTCCTGCGGCTGCTCCAACTTCCAGTAGAGAAGCTCGTAGGAGGAGTCGCAGCTCTGCAGCCACTCGCCCGTGTCGCTCCAGTCCACGTGGAGGATCGCGCTGCTGTGTCCCTGGCACACGTGCGTCCTTCGGTACTCCCCGTCCTCAGCCGCGTACACGTCGACGAAATTCTCTCGCGTCCCGACCGCCAGTCGCCTCCCGTCCTGGCTGTACTTTACGTCCGTGACTTCGCGCTTGCGAGCTTTCAACGCGGTGAGGAGCGAGGTCGACTTGTCCTCTCCTAGCGAGTACACCAGCACCGTCCCACTCTTGATGCCCACCGCGAGCTCGCGACCCTCAGGGTTCTTGAAGGCAACTGCCCGCCCTCCTATGCGCATGCCGTCCTCCTCCAAGTAGCTGAAGCTGCAGGAGGGATCGAGTCAAGTGGAAGAGACGGAGAGGAGGGCAAGAGACGGCAGGACTCACCTGAGGGTCTTCCTGTCCGTCAGGCTCCACACCCGCAGAACAGCATCATACGCGCACGTGGCGAACACCTCCTCCTGCGGGTGAGCAGCGAGACCCCAGAGCTCTCCTGTCGATGTCTTCTGCTTGACCTCCGGCGGGTCAAAATTCTTGCTCGAGTGACCCCCGGCGACCTTCTTGACCTGAGCAACTTGAAAGGTCCCGTCCGTCGTGATCAACCAGACCTCGTTCGAGCTCGTGCCCACCAGCACTGAGCTCCCCTGCTCTCCTGCTCTCACCGACACGCTCCGTATCCCCATCTTCTCGTCCTTCCTCCTCTCTCCCACCCCGGCATCCTCCACCTTGACATGTTTGAGGTCCCAGACCCCCACGGGCTGGCACTTCTCCTTCCACAGGCTCTCTGCCTCCAGCACGCTCACTCGTCCCTCCGAGTCTCCGCACACCAGCAGCTCCCGATCGTCCACCTTAGCCACTCGCAGCATCGCGTCAGGCCCCAGCAGGCCCTCCAGCTTTCTTACGGGTTTCCTCCCCTCCCACTTCCACACCAGCATCGACCCGTCGTGCATCCCCGTCACCACCTGAACCTCCGACGCTCCCGGCGAACGCACGAAGTCAACGCTCACCGCGCTCTCCGTCGCGCTGCCTCCGCTCTTCTTGGTCACCTTCCAGCGCTCCTTCCCCTCCTCCACCTCCCAGAAGCGAATGTGCTTGACCCCCACAGTCACAAACACGTACTTTCCCTCCACGGCAACGGGGGCGAAGGAGCAGGCCAGGATCTTGCCGTTGGGAGCGCCTTTCTCCTGCGCCACGTGCGCATCCCTGCCTTCCTCCTCGGGGCTCCACAGCAGCAGCATGTTGTCCTGGTCGCTACCGACAGAGATCAGTTTCTTGCCGTCATGGCTGAAGGAAAGGCAGCGACAGCCCCAGCTGCTCGAGAAGCTCCTCCTCACCCTCTGCTCTTCAGCCGACCACAGCAGGATGTTGGATGCTGCCTTCCCCTTCCCCTGCCGCGCTCCCTGGTCTGCCGAGGCGACCAACGAGCCGGTCGGGTCCATGGCCATGCAGGAGATCTCAGAAGAGTGATGGTGGAAGATGCCTTGCTCCTTGTCGCTGCCGTCATGCACTACCCCGAGAGCAGCAGCGGCGAAGACGTAAAATCCGTCCCGAGCAAACTGCGCGAAGGCAGAGCCTTCCTCTAGCGACTGACCCCCGCGGAACCCGTGGACCTGCCAGGAGGCGATCAGAGGAAGCGGAGGAGAATCAGACTCACATGCTGCAGCCTCAGTCGTCTGCTCGCCGAGCTCTTGACCTCGACGGGAGGAAGGAACCCATCGAACCCGATCTGATCCAAGGCCTTGAGGGTGCCCAGCCATGGCTTGACCGCCAGCAGCTCGTCACCCGCGTACTCTCCTTCAACCTCGAAACCACCTCGCATCTCCTCCTCCTCGTCAGCAGGCGCTGGAGACTTTTCTTCTTCCGACGGCCTCACGTCCGCCTCAACTTCGTGCTCCTCATCCTCCAGCTGCTCGTCTCGGAGCTGGGAAGTCGAATGTCCTCCATCCTCTGCCGGCAGACCTGCAGGCATAGCAAGGGCCGAGTCTCTTCCCTCCTCTGCCTCGCCTCCTTGCTCCTCACTCTGCACATCAAGTTGCAGCTGCTCACCAACACTCTCCTTCTTTGCCTCCTCCTGCTCCTCCTCAATTTCACTGATTTTGTTTTGTTCCTGTCTCGCCCGATCGCTCTCGCCTGTCTGCCTTTGCTCCTTTGCTTGCTCGTCCTTCTCTTTCTGTTCAGACTCGTCCGGACCCTCAGGCTTCTCGTTCACTTCCATCGCCATCAGCTGCTTCTGCTCTGCAACTTTCCTCTGCTCAGACTTTTCATCTGATACACATGTCATCATTATGATTCAACAGAACAGGCATACCCTGCTGCTGCTGCTGCTGCTGCTGCTGCTGCTGCTGCTGCTGCTGCTGCTGCTGCTGCTGCTGCTGCTGCTGCTGCTGCTGCTGCTGCTGCTGCTGCTGCTGCTGCTGCTGCTGCTGCTGCTGCTGCTGCTGCTGCTGCTGCTGCTGCTGCTGCTGCTGCTGCTGCTGCTGCTGCTGCTGCTGCTCATCCTCCTCTGCTCCTTGCTGCTGAGTCATGTGCCGAGGGCTCTCAGGGAGTTTCTAGTGATCAGAGCGTCAGGAGAGAAGTCGAGCAAGCTTCTCTCACCTCCCCGCATGCCATGCAGAAGCTTCCTCGTGCTAGCAGCGGAGACCCGCAGGAGCAGCAGAACTTCCTGAAAGGCGGCGGAGCCTCTGAGGCCGCAGGCTTGAAGCGAGGATGGAGCGACCTGAGCTTCGCCAGCTCCCCCTCGATCCGTTGCAGCCTCCCCATCAAGACAGTCGCTCCTGTCGTCTTGGGCATACGAAGATGCGGATGTTCTGTAGGAGGACGAGGGGCAGGAGCGAAACTAACGTGTGGAGGGGTCAACCTGGTTGTGGTAGTTGCATAGGGTAGGTAGTCAGGACGGAAGGAGGAGGAGGGAGGATAGACATCAGGACGGAAGGAGGAGGAGGGATAGACATCTGGACGGAAGGAGGAGGAGGGATAGACATCAGGACGGAAGGAGGAGGAGGGATAGACATCTGGACGGAAGGAGGAGGAGGGATAGACATCAGGAGGGAAGAAGGAGGAGGGATAGACGTCAGGACGGAAGGAGGAGGATGGTTGGTAGAAGCCAGCATGGAAGGCGGAGGGAGAGTAGGAGTCACTGCGGAGGGGAGCGGAAGGGGTCAGGAGTCGCCCCCTGCCCTTGTCCTGCATGGCCCTGGGACTCAAATGTTTCAATTTTACTCAACTGCGAGCAAGAAAATGCGCCATGCCGCGTTGGCTGCGATTGAACGGGAGGATCCTTGAGGGAGGGAGGAGAGGTCTAGGAGGAGGAGGAACAGGCGTGAGAGCGGCAGGAGGAGGAGCACGAGGGACAGCAGGATCGGCGGCTGTGAAGGTTGACCTGGAAGGCAACAGAGACGTCGCAAGGGGAGAGGGCGAGGCGTGGAGCGTGGACGGGCGGGTTGGAGTGCTTCGAGTCCTTGCTTGGCATCTCACAAGACGCGCGGGCGATGAGCGAGAAATGAAGAGAGAAGGTCGGAGAGCTCAGGTGGACTTGAGAACAGAAGCAAAGGTGAGAGCAGGCGAGTTGGGGAAGGAGGAAGTGGAGGATGGAGGAAGAAGCAGCCTGATATCGTCTTGTGTCAGGTTCTTAGCCCGTTGATCTCTCAGTGGAAGAAGCTCTACGAGCATGGCGAGGTCGATGCTGCCAGCTTCGCGGGTGCGTTCGTTCTCGCCTACCTGAGCGTCAGGCATGGGCGCTGGACGGGGGGTCGGCTGGATGCCTCGGCTTACGGGGGAGGAGCCGTGCAGGACGTCAAGTCAAGTCCCGTGCGGAAGTTCGAGGGGCTGGAGGAGCTGCTGGGAGACGTCTCGCGATGGTTCAAGGAGGAGGAGCAGGAGGAGCTGACTGTGCTCGATATCCTCTCAACTCTCAAGCTCGACGGCATCAAGAAGAACAAGGATAACCTTGCCAACCGCTCCCTCGTCTGCTGGCTCTTGGCTGCCCGCCCCTTCGTGCTCATGTTCCGCATCCCCTCCCCGATCGAGGTGCTCAAGATGCAGGCGAGGGGGGAGCGAGTGGTGACGATGTTGACGAGCGAGGAGGAGCTGAGCTCCAAGCACACGGCTCCTCTGCGGTACATGGAGGGCGAGAAACTGCACAGCCGGGATGCTCTAGAGTTTCTCGTCCACGACCTCGCGCACATGGAGAAGTTCGTGGACAAGGAAGTGTATGAGGAGCAGTGGGATTCTTCCGGAGCATGCTGGAGCTGGACGAGGAGGGGCCTCGCCGGTTCCTGCGGAGGTTCGGAGGGGACGAGCAGCTGTGGGCAGAGGTGGAGTACTGCATCTCAGACATGAACTGCTGCTGCACGCACCTGCTCAAGTACCTCAAGGCTAAGCTCTTCCTTGCCCGCGATCGCTCCTCCTCCTTCCTCTTCCACGCCTGCTGGGCCGAACTGCTCCGCTCCTTCGGAGTCGAAAGAGGGTCGAAGGAGGAGGAGGCAATGGAGGGCGTGGGGTTCAGAGCGATGCGGGAGGACGAGTCTGATTGCATCCGCAAACACTTCAGGTCGCGTGCGGGGCTGAACAAGTGACGAGTCGAGGGAGGGGGGTGGTAGGGGGAGGGCGACGAGGAAGGCAAACTTTATTCCACAAACGAACATCAACAAATTTTCCTTCTCCTCTCCAACATTCTCTTCGTTCTCTTCTCATTCTTCACACAGCAATCGGAGGTCTCCTCGTGGTCCCAACGTGTTCCAGCCAAGGCATCGTCGCTTCCTCCTCATATCGAATGTGCCCGACCTGCTCGACGTCACTTCTCCTTCCCTTCTCACTCCATCCTCCCGCTCCTTCCCGCCCTCCATACCATGTAGTCGTTGAGCCGCTCCAGAGCATCCACGACTCCCTGCATTTCCTGTCCGAGCATGTCAGCAAGTCATTTCCCTCCTCTCCCTCGTCTCTTCCTCCTCTCCCTCGTCTCTTCCTCCTCTCCCTCACATGGTTTGACAGCTGCTCGAAGTCTCCCGCACTGCTGACGTTTTCAGAAAACGAGGAGAGCTAAGTGAGGAGGAGGAGGAGGAGGAGGAGGAACATGCGCAGGCGCAGGAGAAAGAGAAGGACCTGTAGCGATCGTGCAGCTGCTGCAGAAGTTTCCCAACTCCGGCATTGACGTCATCGACTGACTTGTGACGCTCGGGGTCGAGGATGCTGTGAGAGGGTGAGAACAATCGAGAGAGAGAGGAACAGGAGGAGAACCGATCGACGTCTCTGGCACTCTGAGGAAAGAGCGACTTGACCTGCAAGCAAGGAATCAGAGAGTGGAGGCACGGAGCAGCAGGAGTGCAAGCTAGAGGACGACGGGGCACGAGGAGGAGTCCAATGTACACAGGATGAGGATGAGATAGTGGAGGTGCGGGAGGGAGAGGTAGCAGACGAGCAGGAGGAGGGTCAGATTCAACCATGGGAAAGAGCATGGTGTCCTCTACAGCCTCGTGCTCGGCGAGGAACGCGATGTAGTCTTGAAACCTCGCCTGCGGCAGACTCAGGTCCTGTCTTCCTCCTCCTGTCGTACCTGAAGAGCAACCAACCCTATCTCCGCTGACGCCGCTGAGTTCGCCATGATGAGGAGCCTCTGCGGGGAATTCAAAGGAGAAAGCGAGATGAGAGGGGCGAACTCGGAGAAGGGACAGAGGGCGGAAGGAGAAAGAGGAGGAGGAGGAGGAGGAGGAGGAGGAGGAGGAAGTCAGACCTGAAGCTCAGATCGCATAAGTTCGTGCTGACCCAGCCAGAGATTCACAAGCCTCTCCTGCTGAACTCGATTTGCCTGCATGAGGGCATGAGGGCATGGCGAATACTAGGATCTCAACAGAGAGAGTTGCGTGCATGCGATCTCATCACACCCGACACGAATGCATCGTACACATGGTCGCAGTCGTCGTCAGCATCATTGTCATACCTGAAGACCATCTTCGAGCTCCTTTACCATGGCGAAGGTCAACTTTGTTTCCGTGCTCCTCTCAACTGCCAGCAGGTCAACGGCGGCCACGTCACTTCCTCAGTCTCACCGTTGACTTGTTGTGAGTGCAGCCTCTGGTGTAAGCTCGAATGGACCTGAGCGGGAGACAAGTCAGAGGAGGGCAGGGAAGTAGAGGAGGAGGAGGAAGAACTCAAAGAGCCAGGAGAGGAGGACCGGACCTGATCTTTCAGTCTGTCTACATTCTGTTTCGCTGTTCTTGCTCTCAGTATCCTCGTCAGCTGCTCGTGCATAACTCGCTCTCCGCCTTGCACGCTTGCGTCCCCTACCGCCTGATGTGGCTGTCAGCTTGTCTGCCGGTGGGGAGGAGGAGGAGGAGGAGGAGGAGAGTAGGAGACAAGGAAGTCAGGGAGACCTGGATGGCATCCATTGCTCTGTCGATGCAGCTTTCGCACTCCAGGCTCAAGCGCTTCAGGTGCGAGGAGAGCGCGTCCAACGTGCGCGTGTCTTGATCCTTGAGGCTGATGCCCCCGCATAAATCTTCCGCCTGCGAGCTCAAGCGCAACGTGTAGGCCTCGATGTGAGAGACGAACTGCTTGCAGCTGAACAGCCTCTCGAGGGCTGAGATCTTGCGCCTGATCAGCTCCTGCTGTCTCTCCTGCTCAAAGTACAGGCTCGCCATCCTCTCCCCGGACTGCAATCCCCCGGCTCCTGCCCCCAGGGCGCATCTCCACTCGTCGAGTTGGAAGCCGATGAGTCTGTGGGGGCCATGGCGGAGGAAGCACAACCAGGGGTCGTCCGTCCTCGCGAGCTCCCAGAGAGACTCGGCGATCCACGAAGCCATCTTGACAGGGACAAGGATGCTGCCCGCCCGCCACTCCTCGAAGTGAATCGCGTCAATGTGGTCGGCCAGGAGGCTGTGCAGGAGGTTCCCAGGCTCTAGCGTCTGCCGGAGAGCCTTGTCCATGAAGAAAGGCTCGAGGTGAGCAGGGTAGTAGAGGCAGATGTCGCCGTAGCGCTTCTCCCTGCTGCAGATGATAGTCCGCTCGTTGCTGTCCAGGCGGTACACGTCCTTGTTGACCCACCCCAGGTTGACGTATTTGCCGAAGAACTTCTGCCAGGAGATGCTCTCCACCTCACAGAGCTCCGTCAAGGTCGCGTCCTCGATCCTCACCTCTCCCTCCAGCCCGTGATTGAATGACGTGATCACTACCTGCACCTTGGCCGGCTTCGAGTCAACCTGTCGGCAGCAGGAGCGATGGAATTCCTCTCCCTCCTCTTGTAGCTCAACGAAGGTCACGGCGTCTTTGTTGATAGTGAGGCCTTGAGTGAAGGAGAGAAGGCAAATGATTTCTTTCATGAGCTGCTCCTTCGCCGCTTCCGTCACCTTGCTTGAAACTTGAACCCTTACCAGTGACATCAGAGACACGAGGCACGCGGAGCACGCGGAACCTGATTCGCTCATTTGGGGTAGGAGGAGACATCTTATGTACACTGAAGAGGACATGCATGAGTGAGTTCATGGCGTCGGGGGATGGAGCGAGTCGAGACTCGAGCTGCTTTCACGTCAGGCGCAAGGAGAACATTCATGTCCCTCACTCGTCGATGAAGAAGTCGCTTCAGGTGAAGAAGTTTCGCACAGATGCTCGACTTGTCGCAGTCCTCGAGATCGCCTGAAGTATCAGAGTGACTGAGGGAGAAGGAGCATGACCCAGACCTTCGAACACAAGCAGAACTTCCTTAACTTGTGGGACCTGAGGCGGAGGTGAGGTAACACAAGGGCCCAAGGGCCTCATACCTTTCTCTTCTTTGCCACTGGCATGACGCACAGCTCCTGCACAAGACCGTCAATGCCATGAGTGCTCCCAGCGCGGTTGACTTCATCCAGGTACGCCGAGTGCGTGCTTGTCTCCTGCACCTTCAGGTCACAACCACAAATCGCGGCAGGGAGATGAAGGACCAGGTTCTGATCGAGGTTGATGTCCGAATGGTTTCGAAGCTTCTGCACTAGAGTTTCAAGTTTGCTCCCCAACTCTTCATGGACACATCTAAGTCAGGGTCTGCAGAACTTCACTTGCGACTTGAACCTTCATTCTCCCGTTTGAGCATGTCCAGTTGAAGTTGGCGATTCCATTCCGCATCTTCTGCGAAAGAGAGGACGTGAGGCAACGATCGACTCTTCGCTCCTCACTCACCTCCTGTGCTTCTATTCTGAGAATCCACAAGACCTGCAGCACATTCCCTGCTTCTCAGCTTCCCATCGCATTCAAAGTTCACTCGACCGTCTCCATGAGGATGGAATCGACAGGGAGGGTTTTCCGCCTGATCAGGCTGCATGGGCGCTGCAGCATTACTTAGTCATCGGGCACGAAGAGGAGGAGACGAGAAAACCATGTGAAGTTGACATGTCCTGAGTGAAGGGAGGCGAATCAAAAGAACCCCATCGGCCGTGAGATCTCGATCACTCTGCCAACCAAGTCAGCTCAACGGCTGGAAGCACTTCAGTCAAGAACACCGACCCACTTCAACCCTTAGTCTACGTCTTTCCTGAAATTGTGTAGAATCGAATGGTGATTTCGAGCGGATTTAACCGAACGAGGGAAGTAAATTCAGCTTTGTTTCCGGTCACACCACAATCCTATATTACCCCTGAATCACCGCGTGGTCATGCCAGCTACCTGCTCACATCTTGCCTGGTTCTCCTCTCCAACCCTCTCATCAACTTGTCTGAAATCAGCTGGTTTGGTCGAACCAGCTCCACACTGTGAGTCTTATGGACTGAAACCTCTCATACCACATTGCCATTCGATTGCGTGAAACTGCTGCTGAACCCTGGTACAACTTGACACTCATGCTTCACATCAACGGTTGTGATGCCTCTCCTCTCCTCCCCCCTCCTCTCCTCTCCTCTCCTCTCGCCTCTCTCCTCCCCTCGCTAGCATGTTCCTGCCGCTAAATGTTCACAGTAATCTCAGCACCCCACCCCCTCGATTTCTTTCAACCCAGCCACCACCCTCTTTGACACAAGTACCTTCATACCCCTACCCACTACCACTGACTCTAGCATTTGTTCGGGATTATACACCCCTTATGAAGTACCCTACCCTACTCAAACATGTGCTGTTGAGCACTCACTCGTTCACCACCCCTTGTGTTATCTACCCCACCCCCTTCCTCACTTCTTAAAATCTCCCACTGTTTAAAATACTGTTTTAAAGCCGTTACTTCTTTGCAAATTCCTATGTAACGGTTACCGCAATCCAAACCATGGCGTGGGCACTTATCGGCAGAGGTCCACAGCGGCTGATGGCGACGATGGCGGAGGAGGAGAAGGAGGAGGAGGATTTCACAGATTATGAGGTGAAAACGACTAGATCCAACGGAAATTCTTCCAAGAGAGATGCACACAGATCAAGAATGTCCCCGGGAACGAGGAGTGGCAGAGAGGAGGGAAAGCTGGACGGGGGGGTACAGGAGCATGTAGAGCGAGCAGAAACGCCGAGAACGCATGAAAACGACGATGGCATTGACTACAAAGCTCAGGAAAGGTCCGCTGGAATCGACAGGAGAACATCTAGCAGCCACGGGAACTCGGTTCTGAAGGGAGAGATAGTTTCTAAGTACGCAAGGTTTCTGGCTCTCAGAGACTTGCAACGGATGAGCGAAGAGCAAGCAGCGAGACGGATGGTGGTATCATTGAAAGTGAAGAGCCAAGAGGACGTTCCTGCACTTGCTGCCTTCCTAGCGCGAAAAGAACAGAAGTTGAAAGAAGTGATGGTCGAAGCAACGTCACTCGACTTTGTAAAGACTCTGGAGGTTTCAGGACAAGTGAGAATGATAGCGAGTGTTGGAGGGGGGCGAAAGTCGATGCTACGATTCACGGGGCCCATGGTGGGCCTTCGACTCACAACCGTCTCCTCTCAGCTGATCCTGCAAGGCATCGACTTGGAGATGTTTTCCTCCGTACGACCAGCTTGTCGAGAGATCCAGGCAAACAAAGCCGCTGCTTCCCCTCCTCCTGCTTCCCCTCGTGTATCTCCTGTTCTCCTCCTAGAGCGACTGACGTGTCTTGCTTCAGGTTGTATCCAAGCCGCTTGTCCATGCTCCAACGTCTGGACATGCCGTGAAGGAGAAGGTGAGGGGTGGTGGGGTTGGCGTAACTGAATGACAGCAGGGGTTCTACTTCAACGACGACCAACTACCGACATGCTTGTCTGTGAGCGGAGGGACTGCCGTCTGTCAGCGATGCTCCTTCAGCAACGCGAATGGCGATGGCATCCTCGTGACGGCAAAGGGGGGAGTCGAGCTCGACGACTGCGATGTCCAGGTAACGCTCAACTCCCCCCCCCCAGCCATGAGAGACAAGTCGCTGCTTGACTCGTGCTCTAGAGCTGCGGGAGATTTGGAGCTATGGTGCTAGGGGAGGCAAAGCTGCTGGGCAGCAACGTGAGACTGCGAGGCAACGGAGGCAGTGGATGTCTCGTCAAGGGTCTTGGCTCCTCCTGCGAATTCTCCTCCTCCTCCTTCCATAACAACATGCGTGGAGGTCTCCTGCTTCAGGAAGGAGCCACCGCCGTGCTGGAGTCCAGCTCAGTCTTGGAGAACGGAGAGTCTGGCATCCACCTGAAGTCGAGCTCGCACTGCAAGCTCTTCTCTTGGTGACCTGTCGCACCTCCTCCCCCCTGCGTGCTCGTGCTCCCATCCCAGCCACCCTTGTCTACCGTCCTCCATCCTCTTGACCTCTCTTGTCCTCCCTCTCCGCTCTCTGACCTCTTCTCCAGCTCTGTCGGACGCAATCGACTTCACGGAGTCTTCGCCATTGGCACAGCAGGGGAGCAGCAGGCGCGAGAAGATCCGCTCCTGCAGATGAGAGGGTGGAGGCCAATGGAGCAGCAAAGACGGGCCAGTAGAAACTTCACCAGCGTGAGGATGGAGGACGTGCGACTTGAGGACAACGGAGGAGACGGCGTGAGGGCGGAGGGCCTCGCCTCCTCCTGCCTCCTCAAGTCATGTCAACTCCTCGTGAACTCAAGAAGCGGAGCTGCCGCCTCTGCTGGTGGCAGCATCTGCCTGCTCTCCTGCTCTGTGCGAGGCAACAGGGAGATCGGGCTTGTGGCGTCTGGCAAGGGAGCGAGGCTGCTCTGCTCCCATGTGGAGATCGCTGGGAGCAGCATGGGAGTGCTGTGCTCTGCTGCGAAGGTCGTGAAGGAGAGGAGAGAGACTGACGAGGCTCACAGTCTCTGCAGGTTGAGCTCGTGAGCTCAAGGTGCGGCAAGAGTCGCGTGAAAGACTTGGAGCAGACCGGAGGAGGGGAGATATCATTCCATGCAGGAGAAGAGCTGCGAGGCTGGATGGAGCACGAGGAAGGAGCTCCGGTCCCAGGGAAGGAGGACATGGCATGGCTGAAGGAGGTGAGGGAAATGCTGCCAACTAACTCGTGGAGAACTTGGCATGGATTCTAATCTCTTAAAGCAAGCTCTCCTTTGCTGTGCTGTCCTCTCCTCCCCTTGTTTCTCTACTCTCACATTTCGTGAGGTATCCACACATTCTTCACGTGCGTTGCGGCTTGAAGGAGCTCGAGCGTTGTCTCTGTATGAAGAATGAGACTCGAGCGTTGCCCTTTTATCTCACCTTGAGTGCTGGTGAACCAGTCGCGGCTGCTCTCCTCCTCCACAAACAATCTCTTCATGCTGTCAGCTGATGCTGACTCCACCTTGGCGATGCTGTCCTTGGAGCCGAAGAACCACAGCGAGTCCACAGCTCGATGCTCGGCGAGCACGAGAGCGAGAGGCTGCTTGCTCCCCGTCACCACATTGACCACACCTGCTGTACGTTGAGCGACAACCAGGAGAAGAACCCTGTGCTCACCAGGAGGGACGTCCGAGGTCTCGAGTATCTGGTACAAGTCCGCTGCAATCATGGGGTGTCTCTCGCTGCCCTCAACTCAGACTCTCCTCCCCCCCCTCCATCGGCACCTCGGGATGATCACGACCGCGTTTCCTCGTGACAAGGCTGCCGCGAGCAGCGACATCAACGACAGGAGCGGATGACTGCTGGGACAGACAATCCCAACGACTCCGACAGCCTCGTGCATCGCCATCACTGTCCCGTCCAGCGTCGTCTCTTGCACTGATCCCCCGTACTTGTCTGCGTAGGCCGCGAAGGAGAAGATCCTCGAGATGGACACGTTCACCTCCTCCTTTGCCTCCTGCAGCGACCTCATCATCTCTTCTTCCGCTCGCCCTACTCTTGTTCATCGCCCTCCTCTCGCTCACCAGCGCGCTGCATCCGGTCATGGTCATGATCCTCTGCTCGAGCTCTCGCGCCCTGGCGCTCACGTTCTCGGCCAAGTAGTAGAGGATCTACAGGTGACGCTCACGCCTGCCCCCCCTTTTCAACCACCAGCACCATCACCTGCGCTCGGCTGTGCCCCGGCTTGGCAGCCCAGGAGGAGAGAGCAGAGGAAGCAGCTTCTACAGCATCTCTGATGTCTTTTCTGCTCCCGTTGCAGACCTACGAGGCGAGGAGGCGGGAGCAAGAGTCAATCTCGACGAGGCGCGAGAGAAGAAAGACTCACGTGTCCGATGAGCTCTTTGTTGTGCGAGAGAACAGGCACAGATAAACCTGAGTCACTCCTCACCTGCTTGCCTCCGACGAAGAGCTTGTTCGTCCTGTCCACTTGAGCAAACTCCTCTGAAGAGACTGACATCTTCGAGTTTGATCCGACACCCTGTTCTTGCCCGTCATCGCGCCTTTCAGCTTTTCCCTGCTTGACTTTTCCCTTCCAGGCAGGCAAGAGGTACTCGAAAATGCCCTCCTTTCCTCCCTCCCGCCCAAATCCTGACTCCTTGCATCCTCCAAATCCTGCAGCAGCGTCGAATACATTGTGCGAGTTTATCCAGACAACTCCTGCTCGAATCTTCTTCGCCATCTCCATTGCTACACACGTCTTCTCTGTCCAGATGGAAGCGGCAAGACCGTACCTAACGTTGTTGGCCAGCAAACAAGCTTCCTCTGGCGTGCGGAAAGTGTGGAGGACGAGGACAGGGCCAAAGATTTCATCCTGAGAGAGGGAGGAGCAGGTTTGAAGTCCGAGGATGAGAGTTGGCTTGAAGAAATAACCCTTGCTGGGGTTGAAAGACAAGTTGGACTGAAAAATCTCTCCTCCTTCTTTCCTGCCTTCATCCACGAACGTCGAGATGGTTCGGAGTTGATTCGCGTTATTGATTGCTGCCATGTCTGCATTCTTGTCTAGAGAGTTGCCCATCCGAAGTCTCTCAATTCGCTCCTTCAGCTTAGTCACCAGCTTGTCCTTCACTCCCTCCTGTACCAGCAGGCGCGACCCTGCACAGCAGACCTGCCCCTGGTTCATGAAGATGCTGTCGACACATCCCTCCACACACGCGTCAAGGTCTGCGTCCTGCAAGACGATCATCGCACTCTTGCCTCCCAGCTCCATTGTGAGCTTGACATCTCTGCCGGCCAGCTGCTTCCTGATCTGCTTGCCCACGGAAGTGGAACCAGTGAAGGCAACCTGGAGGAGAAGCGTGAGATGGAAGCGTATGATGCAGCGAGAGGAAGCGAGAGGCTACCTTGCTGATGGCCGGGTGAGCAACAAGGTAGCTCGCCATCTCGTTGTCGCCGGTGATGACGTTGACAACCCCCGGCGGCAACCCAATCTCCTTGAGGATGTCGCAGAACAGGAAGGCTGACAGGCGGGTCGAAGGCGCTGAGATCAGAGTCACGGAAGAGAAGGACGACTTGGAGGAGATTTCGACCTGGTTTGAGGACGACTGTGTTCCCCATGGCGAGAGCAGGAGCAAGCTTCCATGACAGCATCAGCAGAGGAAAGTTCCTGCAAAGACGCTTAGGGGCCTCCTGACCTCGTTGCCTCTCACCACGGGATGATGCAAGCCACCACTCCCAGAGGACGGTATCCAGCAAACTCCTGCTCTTGGAGTTGAGCCCAACCAGCATGGTGGTAGAAATGTCTGACAGCCAGAGGCACGTCGATGTTCTTGCTCTCCCTGATCGTCTTTCCATTGTCCAAGGACTCGATTCCAGCCAACAGCTTGTGGTGTCGCTGCATGCTCCGGGCGATGGCGTAAAGGTACTTTGCTCTCTCATGTCCTGTCAGCGCAGACCAGCTCTTGAAGGCTTCTGCCGCTGCTGCCACCGCCTGGTCCACCTCCTCCTTACCTGCCTGCTCGCATTCAGCCAGAACCTCTTCAGTGCAAGGGTCCACGCTAGGAGCGAAAGCTGGAGAGGGAGAGAATCTGAACTCTCCTCCAACAAACGTCCCGAACTTGCGAGCATGGCGCTCGAGCCACTTCATCTCCTCCTCCACCTTCTCTTTCGCCTCCCCATAGTCCAGCCGAAGCGCCTCCATTGCAATTCTTCCACCACCCCACCCTTTGGCAGAATTGAATATGAAAGAGAGGGGTGGTCTAGGTTCTCAATAGATGCGCCCAGTGGCGGCATGTTTGCAGGGCGGGAAGAGAGGCGAGGGAGGGAGGGAGCAAGCGAGCAAGGGTGGGAGGAAACAAGCGAGCAAGGGAGCAAGGGAGCAAGGGAGCAAGGGGGAGACAGCAATAGAGGGAGGGCGGAGGCGAGAGGAGTAAGAGAAGGAGAGGAGGAAAGGAGGAGGCCAACAAGGGAGCGAGTGAAGGACAGTGAAGGTGCCAGGGAACGAAGGGGGAATGTATTAGGATGGAGGGTGGATAGAAATATGGAAAGGGGCAAGATGGGAGCGGAAGC
The DNA here is from genome assembly GCF_000315625.1 of Guillardia theta CCMP2712. Taxonomy (NCBI): domain Eukaryota; class Cryptophyceae; order Pyrenomonadales; family Geminigeraceae; genus Guillardia; species Guillardia theta. The sequence continues at coordinate 380,402 of NW_005434639.1, forward strand.
GAGCGAGCAACTGAAGGGAAAATGCAATTTAATAATGATAGGAAGAGTGAGGAAGCTGTGGGCAGCAGGCAATGCTGTTGCCCAAACCTTGAGCCTCAGAGGTGACGTCGGGATCACTGAAAGTTGTGACAATGGTGGAGGGGGGGTAGGTGCGAAGCTGCTGATCCTATCAAATGACTGGGGACGGCATGCGTCGCTGTTGTCTGTCGCCGAGCATGCGGGGACGGCGGCGAGTTTTGACATGCACCAGGTGGTGGGTGAGTGAGTGGGGGTGGGTCAGGGGTGGGTTGCGACTGTGTGGATATGAGGGCGATGAAGATTATGCAGGTTTCCCTTCCGAGTCAAGAGGGGTTGTCCTGCCTGGTTAAGAAGGGGGTGGTTACACTGTAACTGTGGGGTAGAGATGCTGTGTTGAGCCTGGAGAGAGGGGTGGGTGGTGGGTGGTTTTACTACTACGCTTCCTCATCACCCTAGGGGTCATGTTGGTGAGCAGGGTAGGGTGGTTTAATACTGAAAACGAGGGGTGTTTCGATAAGTGTTTTGCAGGGTGGAAAATATAGTGAGTGGAAATTTTTTCCATAAACCTCCCAACATTTCATGAAGGATTTTATAGGAATATTCTTTGATTAATATATTTCAACAACTAATAGTGAGGGATGTTTATGTTTTCTATAAACATGCCATATTCCTGCAATAATTCCGATGTGACGATGTGAGCACAACTACCAATCCTCCTCCTCCTCCTCCTCCTCCACCACCACCACCACCACCACTACCCAATCCTCCTGCTACATATGCACATTTCTTTCCTCAGAGAACATATCAAGAAGCTCATGCCTGCTAGTATGATCTTATCATCTCTGCAATCATGATCGCCATGTCCCATTGCCATCTTCTCGTACCTTGAATGAATACTCACTCGTGTTGTCTTGCCATCCATGGAATTCTGCTATATATCATCACATCTCTCATTTCCATCCTTGGAATCATCGTCGCAATTATATTAGTGGCCAATGTTATCATCAGATCGTTCTTTTTGTTCGTTGTGGGACACGTCACGACCTTCTTCTCCCCTGCTTTCTCCTCAGCCGCTACCACAGTCCCCATCATCACAGTCCCCATCATCACAGTCACCATCATCACAGTCACCATCATCACAGTCACCATCATCACAGTCACCATCATCACCACAGTCCAACAGTGCGCTGACTTGATTGTTTCAAGATGCCTGGTCGATGATAAGTTTCCAAGACAACCTCCCCTGCAATTGCACAGAGCAGGCGGACACCGTCTGAGCTAGCGGGGAGAGGCTTGTGAGAGAAGCACAAGGAGAGGCTTGTGAGAGAAGCATCACGATGGACAAGGAAAGACAGAAGGAGCATTTGAAAGGAAGAAAGAGGAGGGAAGTGCACGGCTCCCCATGGCACCTCGGGCAGTACATGGCGACTTGGACAGCGCCAGAAGAGAAGGAGAAGAACGAGAACGAGAAGAAGAGAAGACGCTTGTGTTCCTGCAAGAGACAGAACCGTACTTTCTTCGTCGTGATGTCGTTTGGGATTCTATTCCTCTTGACTCTCTTGCATCTCATGCTCCCGCCTTTGGGTGAGGATCGCGTCAAGCTTGTCTGGCAACCCGCGCTGGTTCTCGATCAAGAGCTTGTTTCCTTGGGGCTTACCTTCATGCCAGGACGCCTCTGTCTTGAACCGCACGAAACAAGAGTTCTTGGTCTTCAAGGAGAACCAGTCTCTCCCGACTTTCGGGATAACAGGAGGAAGGTATGACAAGAAGACAGGAAAGAAGTCAGATTGCAATACCCGACTGGTCAAGTTCTGTAATGGCATGTGTAGCAAGCATGGTTCTTCCCCACCTGAGGTCTGCTTGTGCCGACACACTGGGTCAGGCTGTTGACAACCACCGCGCAGGAGCTCAAGTCTCCTGGCCTGCTCCAGCTCCGCGGAAATCTTTCCGAAGACTCGCAGTGCTTCCTGTGGTATACAAACGCGATATGGACGAGGCCGACGGCTGGCAGAGCAGGGTTGATGTTGTCACGTCTAGGTATCACAATCCTTCCCTTCCGCCTCCTCCGCTCCCCCTCCTCCGCGTTCCCTTGTTCTTCGTTTCCATATCATGTAACTGCGTCGCTGCAGGTGCAGGCGTGGACAACAAGGCTTACTTTGCTCAAGCTGTGTCCGAGTACGTGGAGAGGAATGGCTGCAAGTACTTCCAGGTGAAAAACTGCTTGCTTGAACTCTGCTTACTCGCCGTAGTTCACACCTCCTACCCTCGACCTTGGCGAGCAGCATGGATGCTTTGCCTTCTTTTACAACAATGCGAGATATGCCACATCTCCCCAGGCCCTCTGGTTCCTAAAGAAGTCAAAGGGTTCGACTGGGTAACGACATTCCTTCCTTCCTCTACCTCTCCTCCACCACGCCTGCTCCCTTGGCAGCTGATTTGTAGATCAGGAGACATGTGCGGCTGATCACTCGCGAGGAAGTGGAGCAAATTGCAGCGAAGCAACAGGACATGTAAAGCAACGCCACCTCCAAGTTCCCTCTGCTCATCTCCTTTCCCTATTTCATGTCCTCCCTCTCATCCTGGCTTGCTCAGTCTCTTCCTTCCTCCCCGCTGTGCTGCCATCCACCTCTGGCTTACGCTTGATCAGGTGCCCACGCAGCGGAGGGCTGGCAAGCTTGGAGGTGCCGGACATGTGGACGATAAAGGGCCACAAGTTCGATCATCGCATCTACGTGCTCGTTCCGTCCATGGAGCCCTGGACCATCTTCTTCCGACCGGGTCACCTTCGCTTCTCAGTCTTCAATCACACCAACGCCACTCGCACCCGCGCCAAGAAGCTCGTGTTCCTCAACGACTCCGACAACTCGGCGGCGGAGACCGACCCCTACCTCGCCACTCACGTCACCAACCCTCGATTTGGCCTCGCCCACACCAACAAGTCCCAGGAAGTCCTTCGGCCTGTCGAGACGCTCCGCTCGGCCCTCGAGGAGGAGCTTGGGGTCACTCGCGGGCGGCAGGCGTGGAGGAAGCTGAGCCTGAGCGTGAGAAATGCGGCACTGAGCGCCATCTTCTCTGTGAGGTACCGCAGCTGGGGGCAGAATTCCCCCTGGGGCTACCTCTTCATGGCCATGGACGTAGCCTACGACAGGCACCAGAACGCGTTCGTGCTGGACCTCAACTCAGGCCCCTCCTTCTACCACGGCAGCGAGTGGCCCGAATGGTATGTGCAAGACAGAAGCGCCATGATCCGAGAGGCAGCAGACATCATCCAAGAGCTCGCTTTCCGCAAGCTGGTCTCGCAGCAGGAGACCAGCTTAAACCCCCTGAACCTCACAGCCATGCCGCTCAAGACCGCCAAGAGCTGGGAGATGCTGTTTGCGGAAGGGGGAGGATGGCGACATGAGGGGAGGGATGGGCTGATCAAGGAGGGAGGATGCGTCAGCCTCAGTTACCAAGACGCTCAGCCGCGTCAGCGCCAGAAGCAAGTCGAAGAATTGAAGGTGAGAAGCCTACCAGCTGAGATCCTGTGCTCAAGTTTCTGCAGAAATTGAAGACAGAGATGTTTCTTCGAATTCAATCGACAATGGAAAGCGAAGACGAGGACGAGGCGGCTGCCATGATTCGTGCGTATCTTTATTTCCTCCCTCCGTCTCTTTCTGCCCTCATCCCCTACTTTAACATTGACATCCCTCAGGTTCGATCCATCGCATCCTCCACGCGCGCGAGCAGCTCAATTCCACGGCTGCTTCACCCCTTTAAGAAACCTGTGTACCCCTGCGCGTTGAGGGTCTGCGGATCCAAGTCAGATGTCAGAGATGTTATTGAAGCAAGTCCCTCCTCCTCACCTGGAACACTACTCCCGTGAAGATGCCTCCTGCGAACATGGCCGGCACTGCGATGACCGACTTGGTCACCAGCAGCGCCATCCCTGACAGCCCGTGCCCGCTAGTGCATCCCGAAGCAAGACGGCTCCCAAAGATGCTCAGGAAGCCGCCAATGAACGCCTGCACGACGGGCACGCCATGTGCGAGCCCTCGGGTGTTGGTGAAGGTGGAGGAGAGAAAGGCGCCGGAGATGGCGCTGAGGAGGTACGTTGCCTGCCACCAGTTGTCCAGACCCATGCGGTATCCGTTCCAATGCACGAGCTTCTGCTGGAGGTACCCCGAGAGACCGAGAGGCTGCGACGTCAGCGTCATGTATGCCTGCGATGATCCCAGCGTGTCGGCGACCATGAAGACTGCAGGGAGCTGTAAGGATCCGATGATCACACCCATCAGGTGAGGAGGAAGAGTGTTGATCCATGGCTTCGCCCACGACGGCAGCTCTGATGAGCTTGTCCAAGGAAAGTAGATCTCCACGAGGTAGATTACTCCAAACAGAAAAGCAGCAAGAGAAGAAGCCAAGCGAGCATAGGAAACGTTGATCTGACTCATGACCGTCTGCTCTTCAATCTTCTCCTTTGACTTGGTGCAGTACAGCGGGATCAGCCGAGGCTGCAAGATGCCGTATAAGGCAGCAGCCGTCATGCCCCCTGCGAGGGTCCACAAGGAGTTGGGAACACCTGAACCAACCTGGACCAGCACCATCCCAGGACAGGAGCCAGAGAGCGCCATGCCTGATCCGAGAGTGAACGCCCCAAGAGAGACTGCGGCCACTGTCTTTGCTGCCAGCGGCTTCATGAAAATCTCTTGTACGTGCTGAAAGCGCTTCGGAGAAAGCTTAGATGCGATCGTCAAGAACAGCGCCGAGCTGGCAGCCGCGCCCAAGAACATCTTCAACTGTGAGCAAGAGCTTCAGAATGACCCCAGCCAAACAAGCAAATCTCGCTCGTCTTACCATCAAGAACCTCCGGAAGAGGAACTGCTCACGAATCACCAGGGGCAGGGTAACCTTCCCCAGATCCATGGCGGCACCGAAGCAGAGACCCATCACGCAGGAGGAGGCAAGAGTGACAACTGATTTCCACATCTTGAAACAGAAAGGATGTCAAACCATAAAAGCGCAACGGGGATGACAACTCTGAAGGCAACGAAAAGTTAAGATTGCTTGCAAGCAGATGCGAAGTTGTCAGTGCGAGGCATGTGGGTTGCCAAGTTCAAGTTGTCAGGTATCAGCGATCAGCTCAACACATCATGTCGATGAAGACAGGATGACATGAGGCAAACATTCATCGTCTACAGCAGAAATTCGTCTAAAGTCGGACATGCTCGCAAGTTTCGCCTTCACACAACACGATCTATGCCTGTGAGGCGCAGCGGAGCTTTTGTAGCCTGTGGGATAACCAAAGGGTGGGGTAGTTTATGATAAAAGTGGGGGTGGGGTAGTCGAAAACTTGGTTGGGTCCATGACAGGACATGACTCCTCAACTCCCCTCGTAAGCTACCACTGAGTATCCTTCTAAAGTTACCACTGAATATCCTCATAAATTACCACCTAGGAACCACATAAGTTACCATTTGCTGGAAGTTCACGCTCTACAGTAAAACTAGGTCGTCGAATAACACTACCTGAATGTGCACCAGTACTAAATCAGAAGAAGTGCCGGTAATGATATTGTACCCATTCCCGGTTTCAGTACAAATGATAATTTCAGTTTGTACCCGAGACTTTCTAACAAACAAAAAGATAAAAATCATTGTTGTGTTCAAAATAGATACATTTTAATAACTCATTCTACATGATCGTGGCGAGCCATGACCTTCCTTTCCATCCATGGAAATTCCTTCCCTTTCATCTCATAATTCCAAATATGGGAAGAGATATTGAATTAACTTTCAAAATTGAGTCAGCATTTGGTCGCTGACTTGTCACGTACCTTTCTTTTTTTCGCTACGACCACCCTTTACGACCACCGGTTTGTACCACCCTACCCACCGAAAGACCAACCATGAGATCACCCTCTACCCTGCTTTCTACATATGACTACCCACCCTTTTCAGCTTCTCAAACCACCATTCAGACACTCTCCACCCGCCACCAATCAGTACCCCCCACCACCCTCATTGAGGTGGGATGGACCCCTTGCTCGTCCTTTACAAATATTGCAGTCCTCTGCTTCAGCCACAACGAAAAGAATTTCCTCTCCCTTTCTGCCGCCCTTCAACCCCTCTGAATCAGGTCAAGTTTTGATTCTCCTCCTTCTTTGCCTACACCTCCAAGTTCTTGTATACCCTACTTTCTGTATCTGCTTTTGTATTGCTCCCTCACATTTGTCTGCTGCAGTGAATTCTTTCTGCCATTTCAGTGTGTATGTCTCAAATATATTCAAACCTTTTTGCTCACTCGACATTCCACAACAAAGCCTGAGTACTTTTCAACCTTACTTCCACCTTGTAGAGTTGATCTCTTTCACCTTTCTTGAAGCTGTCTTTGTCCGATGATTGCTGACTGTCCTCGAACAGCTAAATACAAGATGGAGACACCGATGACTTCTGTGTGTATGTCTCTTGCGGAGGGTGTAGAGCAAGAAGCTATGAACAACAATGGTAGAATCATTCGTGTCGACGAGAACCTCTACATCTCCAACTCGCTCAAACCAGGAATGCTGTCTTCTATCAAAGACCTGGGCGTCAAGACTGTCATCAACATCCAGTTTGAAAGTGAAGGAGACTTCAACAGCCTTAAGGAAGATTTGACTCGCCTTGCTATTGAGTATCACAATGATCCACTGGATTTCGAGATGAATGCGGAAGATGAGCTCGACCAAGTGCTCTCGCTCTTGGATAAGAGTCAAAAGCCTTGCCTTGTCTTCTGTGAGGCTGGTATCAGAGCAGCTGCAGTTGGTGTTGCATTCTCAGCTACTCGTAAGAAAGGAGCAGAAGTACTTGGCAAGCTAGAGGCTTATGAAGAGCATGATATCCTAGGACCCACCTATTCTGGGTTGTTAGAAGAATTCACGAAGGCGGGATCAAGTTCCAAGTTGAAAACTTTGGTCGCAGGTTACACTGCGTCTAAGCTTTCCAACTGTGCAAAACGTCCAGGGCATTCCAAGATCTCTGAAGACCTATACATCACTGGACAGCTAACCGAAGAAGAGCTCAAAGACTTCGCAAAGAAAGGCGTCAAGTCTATCCTGAACATGCGACCAGTCGAAGAGGCAGGACAGCTGGGCCTGGGAGTACTTGCAAGAGAAGAAGAGGTTGTTTTGCCAAATTTGTAGCCAGATGATGTAACGAATATGTATTGCAGATTGTGAAATCGCTTGGGTTGAAGTATGTAAATCTGCCTGTCCCAAGGAATGGTCCATACAGTCTGGAACTATGTGAACAAGTTTCTGAAACTCTCACGGACCTTCTCAAGACGTCAAAGCCAGTGGTAGTACACTGTAGAACAGGGAGACGCGCCGAAGAAATCATGAAGCAAGCCGCTGATGCTGGGCTGATGGAAAATCCTTTCACTCAAATTTGTTGGAGGGTAGGCAAGGACATTGAGCACAGTGTGCATGAGAGAACCCGCATCGTTCGAGTTGATGAGAATGTGTACATCGCGGGTCAAATACATGCAGATTCGTTACAGAACATCAAAGATCTCGGAGTGAAGTCAGTTATCAATCTGAGAGATAAATCAGAGCTCGGTTTCGAAGATCTATCATTCGAGCTCAGCAAGATTGGTGTTGAATGCATTAATGATCCTCTGGATTACGATATGCGGGCCGATACTGACATGGATCAAGTTTTGTCAGTTCTTGACAAATGCAAAAAACCATGTTTGGTGTTTTGTCAAGTTGGACTCAGAGCAGCTGCAGTTGGTGTTGCATTCGCAACGACTAGAAAGAAAGGAGCAGAAGCTGTAAAAGGAACTGTGGACCTGACAAACATTCTCGAGACTACTTACATGAACCTTTTGGACGAGCTAGACGAATCACATCCAGGCACGACTATCAAAAGCTTCGTCGCAGGTTACATTGCGTCTAAGCTTTCCAACTGTGCAAAACGTCCAGAAAATACAAAGATCTCTGAAGACCTATACATCACTGGACAGCTAACCGAAGAAGAGCTCAAAGACTTCGCAAAGAAAGGCGTCAAGTCTATCCTGAACATGCGAGGTCCTGCAGAGGCAGGACAGCTGGGCCTGGGAGTACTTGCAAGAGAAGAAGAGGTTGTTTTGCCAAATTTGTAGCCAGATGATGTAACGAATATGTATTGCAGATTGTGAAATCGCTTGGGTTGAAGTATGTAAATCTGCCTGTCCCGAGAGAAGGACCTTATTCTGACGAGCTATGCGCCCGGGTCAAGGACACCTTGAATGAACTCTTAAACACAGCCAAGCCAGTGGTAGTACACTGTAGAACCGGAAGGAGGGCTGAAACGATTATCAAACAAGCTGATCCTCATTTCTTGGAGGAGCATACAGAATCGAAAGTTGAGTCCAATATGTCGAAATCGGCAAGAACCCTTTCTTCATCCTGCGTGATGGGTCTCTGCTTCGGTGCCGCCATGGATCTGGGGAAGGTTACCCTGCCCCTGGTGATTCGTGAGCAGTTCCTCTTCCGGAGGTTCTTGATGGTAAGACGAGCGAGATTTGCTTGTTTGGCTGGGGTCATTCTGAAGCTCTTGCTCACAGTTGAAGATGTTCTTGGGCGCGGCTGCCAGCTCGGCGCTGTTCTTGACGATCGCATCTAAGCTTTCTCCGAAGCGCTTTCAGCACGTACAAGAGATTTTCATGAAGCCGCTGGCAGCAAAGACAGTGGCCGCAGTCTCTCTTGGGGCGTTCACTCTCGGATCAGGCATGGCGCTCTCTGGCTCCTGTCCTGGGATGGTGCTGGTCCAGGTTGGTTCAGGTGTTCCCAACTCCTTGTGGACCCTCGCAGGGGGCATGACGGCTGCTGCCTTATACGGCATCTTGCAGCCTCGGCTGATCCCGCTGTACTGCACCAAGTCAAAGGAGAAGATTGAAGAGCAGACGGTCATGAGTCAGATCAACGTTCCCTATGCTCGCTTGGCTTCTTCTCTTGCTGCTTTTCTGTTTGGAGTAATCTGTCTCGTGGAGATCTACTTTCCTTGGACAAGCTCATCAGAGCTGCCGTCGTGGGCGAAGCCATGGATCAACACTCTTCCTCCTCACCTGATGGGTGTGATCATCGGATCCTTACAGCTCCCTGCAGTCTTCATGGTCGCCGACACGCTGGGATCATCGCAGGCATACATGACGCTGACGTCGCAGCCTCTCGGTCTCTCGGGGTACCTCCAGCAGAAGCTCGTGCATTGGAACGGATACCGCATGGGTCTGGACAACTGGTGGCAGGCAACGTACCTCCTCAGCGCCATCTCCGGCGCCTTTCTCTCCTCCACCTTCACCAACACCCGAGGGCTCGCACTTGGCGTGCCCGTCGTGCAGGCGTTCATTGGCGGCTTCCTGAGCATCTTTGGGAGCCGTCTTGCTTCGGGATGCACTAGCGGGCACGGGCTGTCAGGGATGGCGCTGCTGGTGACCAAGTCGGTCATCGCAGTGCCGGCCATGTTCGCAGGAGGCATCTTCACGGGAGTAGTGTTCCAGGTGAGGAGGAGGGACTTGCTTCAATAACATCTCTGACATCTGACTTGGATCCGCAGACCCTCAACGCGCAGGGGTACACAGGTTTCTTAAAGGGATGAAGCAGCCGTGGAATTGAGCTGCTCGCGCGCGTGGAGGATGCGATGGATCGAACCTGAGGGATGTCAATGTTAAAGTAGGGGATGAGGGCAGAAAGGGACGGAGGGAGGAATGAAATAAAGATACGCACGAATCATGGCAGATTCGAGGTGTTCTGTGTTGGACATGAACGTGAATACAATTGATCTTGTGTTGTTGATGGCATTCTGAAGAAAACGCAAGTGTGTCTCAAGACCCCTCAGACTTGTAGTTGAAAATTCTCCGCGAGTTTGGTATCCAAACAAGCGGATCTGTGGCAGTTGTCCATATCATGCACACAAGGACGGGGCTGCTAGATCTGAGTTGCTGCTGGCGCACTATGCCTGGTGTGACATGACAGGTTGCAATAGAAAGTGGCGAGGGCAGTGCAGGATGAAGAAGAGGATCAGACCAGGAGACTGAGGCGGACGAGGAGCTAAGAAGGGGTGATAAAGTAAAGGACTCGGCAAGTTGAGGGTTTTCTAGTGCAGAGGTCAGGGCATGGGCATCTCACAGGCAGAGGGATAGCAGCCGAACGCGGAATGAAACAGCTGTCGCTCGATGTCGGTCAGGAGGGTGCTGGCCCCAAGCCTCAAGAGCGAGGGATCCAACCACTCATCTCCCAGCGTCTCCTTAATCAGCACAAGATATTGCAGCGCCTGCTTTGCTGTTCGGATGCCTCCGGCCGGCTTGAACCCAACGCGGATGCCCGAGCGTTGGTAGTGATCTCTGATGGCCCTGCACATGACGAGGCTAACTTCGAGGTTCGCGTTCTCCTTCTCCTTCCCCGTCGAAGTCTTGATGAAGTCAGCACCAGCCTCCATGCAGACCATGCTCGCCTTGTAGATCCTCGTCAACTCGCCCAGCTCTCCCGTCGCTAAGATGGTTTTCATATGTGCGTGACCGCATGCCTTCCGGAAGTCCTGCAGCTCTCGCAAGAGCTGATCCCATTCGCCAGCCAACGCGAGCTTGCGAGGGATCACGATGTCGATCTCGCTAGCGCCATCAGCCACTGCCTGACGGATCTCTTCCAGCTTGTGCTCGTGCTTGATCTGGCCCGCAGGGAACCCGGTGGCGACGGCTGCGATAGGGATGGCAGAGTCTCCGATGAAGTGCTTGCAGTCGCTGACCCGGTCAGGATAGACGCAGACAGCTCCCACCTTGAAAAAATTCAACCCACAGGTCGCTGAGGAAGCGAACATGACCCTCTGCCCTTCCCTTCTCATCCTCCACTTCCGTTCATCTCCTTCTTTTTCTACCCTCCTTCTTGGCTCTCCCCTCATCACATCACTCGCTCCCTTCTGCTCTCCTTCGCTACCCTATCCCTCTATCCTCTCTAAGCAATTTTCCTCTCATTGTTGCATCTCCCTCCTTCTGCTCCTTCTCTTCTCCATGCTTCCTTGATTATCCTATCCTGCCTGTCTCATGTTTTCTTCGCCTTACCTGTATCTTCAGGTCTTCGAACCCCAGGGCTTTCAGAATGTCCTTCCTGATTGGCTCCTTTGCTTTAGCGCAGAGTCGGGCGATGGTGCCGGGGGTGTCGTCGCCGGCGAGGGTGGTGAGGTCAAGGCAGGAGACAGCACGGAGGAGCCATGGAACCTGAGCGTCTCCTCTCACGCTCCGTCGCGTCATCATCGTCCTCGCCTCCCTCCGCACTCCTCCTGTGTTGACAGCCATGTTCCGCCTCCTCACTCCCCACCCCTACCCCTGAAGCTCACACCACTACCTACCCAGAGTAAATACCCCTACCCCACTTCGCCACACTCAGAGTCCGTAAATCACAACAATACCACTGATACCCCACCCTAGTAGATTGCACACCCACCCCCCTTGGTCGCCCGGGGACAAGCAACAAGCAAGGAGGGCAAGGAGGGCAAAGAGGGCAAGGGAACGGAGAGTTGGAAGGAGAAGGCGAGGCCGAGGCGAGGAGAGGAGGAAGAGGTAGAGGAAGAGGAAGAGGAAGAGGAAGAGGAAGAGGAAGAGGAAGAGGAAGAGGAAGAGGAAGAGGAAGAGGAAGAGGAAGAGGAAGAGGAAGAGGAAGAGGAAGAGGAAGAGGAAGAGGAAGAGGAAGGAGCAGGTGACAAGAAGGTGCAGGTGACACTGAGCGTGCAGGGAGGGAAGGAGGGGGGGGGGGGAGGGGGGGGAGGGGGCGGAACAGGAAAGTTGTTTTTTGGGGGCAGGGCAGAAGGAGGTAAGGAGGGTCTCTCAGCTCTCTCTCTTACTCTGCTCTCTCTCATCTCTATGCCGTCATTGTCTACCGCCACCATTATAGTCTTCACCATCGGAGCGGCAGTGTCATTGCCATGCAGGCACCCTGATGCTCTGAGGATTCGGGGGGGAGGGCCCGTGTGGAGGGAGTACCTGGAGGAGAAACGACATGGCAACATCTTCGTGTGTAGAAATTGTGAAGCTCCGCTTGCATGCGTGTCCGATGTCGTCTCAAGGGCATTCCAGGTCTTCAACTGTTCCCAGTCTCCACCCTCACCCTCTTTCTCCCCCTTCCTTCTCCTTTTCAACCTTTTCCCTCCCGCTTCTCTCTCCTCCTTTTTCCTCCCCTGCTTCCTCTTCCTCCCTCCTCTTTTCTCCCTCTTCCTCATGCTTTCCTTCCATCATCCCCGCTCGAGCACAACACAAGGCACGGCCTTGCGCAGCCTCCTCTTGCTCCTCTCACTGGGCCCTCACTTGCAGGGGAAGCTCGGTCGGGTGTATCTGCTGCAGCGCATGGTGAACGTTCAGCTGGGGCCCCGGGAGGATCGCGCGATGATCACAGGCCTCCACGTCGTTGCCGACCTTCACTGCCGTAGCTGTGAGGTGAGAAGATAATCCTCCTCCTCCATCATCATCATCTTTTTCTCCATCATCATCATCTTCACCACCATCCTGATCAATTCTATCATTGATCATCATCATCGTCTTCCCCCAGCACCTGCACTTCTCCTACGACTCTCCTTTTGATCCTGCCTCTGCTGCGCTGCTCTTGCTCCTTGCCTTCAATCACGACCGACGTCAGACGCTTCTGGGCTGGAAGTACCTCGAAGCTTTCGACGTGCTCGAGGTCCCTGGCCCTCCCTCACTCCTGCGCTGACGCCCTTGAGCAGCGATACAAAGAAGGAAGGTTTGCCATCGAAAAGAAGATGGTCCAGTTGCTGCAGGACGGGAGTGCTCAGGACGTTCCTGAGGAGGAGACCCAGGGGAGTCCAGGAGGTTGAAGGTGGAGGACAACAAACAAGCATAGGGAATAAGAAGAGGAGCACAAGAAAGGCTTCATACTGACTTCATACATCATGTCTGAGAGTAGAGCAGCTTCGCCTGCTCACGTATGAGACGATCTACTTCAGACTCAAAGTCTTGCTGCTGCAGGGTGCGACTTGCTATCTGAATGAGTCGATCGATCTCCTCCTCCCTCTCCTCCTCTCCAGCTGGCTTGTGTCTCTTCTCGTCCTTGCTTACTCTCACCTCCTCTACTGGCACTCGCGGCTCGCCTTGTTGTCTCCTCCAGCAAGGCAGAGAGCCTCCGGTGCAGCCGCAACTCCCTGTGCACACGGGACACTGCCAAGATGGAGGGAACTCGACCCACCACCCCGAGGAGGAGGAGGAGGAGGAGGAGGAGGAGGAGGAGGAGGAAGAGCAGGAATCTCCTTCCTTGCACGCGAAGATTCTTGCTCGTTTCACGGCAGGCTGATTGGCTTGGGCTTGCCGCCTCCTACTCTCTCTTATGTTTCTCCTGGTCTCGCCCGGAACCTGCACACTAATGAAAACAAGGAGCGAAAGCGAGTGGAGGAGGAGGAGCAGCAGCAGCAGCAGAGCAGGCACACCTTTCTTGTGCAGCCCCCTCGGTGATGTAGCAGAGCTTCAGCATTGTGGCGGAGGAAGGAGAGGCGAGGGGAGGAGGCGGGCACCCACTCGTCCGAGCCTGACCGCCAACCCTTGAAGTGAAGCTTGAAATGTCGCTCGCCATCTATTCCCGTCCTCTCCTCCATCACCCTGCACGCATAGAACTTGCCTTGCCCCTGCCAAATTCTTCATGTCCTGCTTCCTGCCCCTTGGCCTCTCCCTCTCTGTGCTCCTCCTCTCCCTTGTCATCCCCCGACGACTCTCGCTCTCTCTTGCTTCTGCGGCTCCTCTGCCCTCTTTCACCCCTCCTGCTCTGCTTACCTCGCACTCGACCACATCATCCACACTGACTTGACTTTCCTTCTCCTCTCTCCTCGCTTCCGTCGCTCTCTCCCACACGGCAGAGCTGTAGGGCCAAGATTTCATCCTGGACATCTCCTCAGCTCATCCTCCCCTCTTCGGCCGTTACCTGGCGTCTCCGTCTGCTGCTCGGATCTTCGATGCATCCTCAAGCAGAGCTCTCCTCCGCTCTCCTTCTCGTCCCACACACTCCACACACACCTGACGGCGGCAGCTCTCGTTGCAGCAGCGAAACTTGACGACCCTCCAGCTCCCACACGCATGGCACTCGCTCCACGCGTCACCCTCAAGTTCGCTAGGCAGCAGCAGCGAGGCGGCGAGGGGCCTCGTGCGAGCGAGGAAAGTCCTGATCTGATCAAGTCGTGAGTCGAACGGGAGAGGAGGCAGGAGAGCGAGCAAGGGAAACAACAGAAGGAGGGGGGAGAAGGAACCTCGGCAGCACTGCTGCATCCCAGCATCATCGCCATGTCCTCGTCGGACGCGAGCGGCAGAGACCTCGCGAGGTGAAGGAGGTCAAGTCCCTCTTCGGGCTGCAGGCCAGCAGCAGAGCTCGCCTGGAGAGGCTGAGAAGGGTGGAGAGCGAGAGCATGAGGCTTACGCGAGTGAGGAGCTTCAGCTGACGTTGGAAGGTCTCAACTTCCTTATTTGAGAAGAGAAGCTCTGGACAACAGATGGGGCATCGCCAGCTGCCTCCCTCCTCCTCTTCTTCCCTCCTTATACATCGAGACAAGCAGCTTCTGCAGAAAGAGCGCGGGCAGGTGCTGCATCGTCGTCGTGATCCTCCCCGCTTGTCGAGCTTGTGCGCACAGATGGAGCAAATGGACGCGAAGTCCTGGAGACTCTCGAAAGAGCCGCCGGCGTCTGCGTGTCGCCTGCTCCACCTGGTGCTGCTGTGCATGAGATTCGTGGAAGCTGCCAACGGAGGGGAAAACCTGCAGGACAAGCAGAGGCCAAGACGGCGAGGAGGAGGACCGAGCTCAATGGCACAGAGAGCCCAACCGCTGAGGAGAAGAGCATGCATCTCTTTGCATCCTTCTTTCGCTCCACAAGAGCAGCAGGAAGGGGACTGTGATCAAGTCAGCAGGCGCAGATGAGGAGCTGGAGAACCGCAAGGCTTCCTCGTCCTCCTCCCTCCTCCTCCTCCTCCTCCAGCTCAGCTTGACATGCCGGGCACCACCAGATCCCTGCCGGCTCGCGAGAAAGCGGAGGAAGCAAACAACTCATGTGGAAGCTGAGCCAGGCTCAAGTTACTCCGATCCTGACAAGCAGCGATGGCAAAGGGCAGGAGAGAGAGCATGTGATGGAGATAGAGGACCGGGAGCAGCAGCAGCAGCAGCAGCAGCAGCAGCAGCAGCAGCAGTATGAGCAAGCTTTACCCGGACGAGCAGTTGTCGCAGAGTAGAATACGATGCTCATCGTGCCCTCCACCACAGACTTCGCAGACAATGTCGTCAATGGTGCTGTCAGAGTTTGACAGCAGTCGGGAAGGAGCTTGAGGAGAAAAGAGCGACATCTGCACAGCTGAGCCTCAGACACGCTGAAGAGCCAAGAGGATTTTGAGGTCACGAAAGGTGAAGGAGCAGGAGAGAACAAGGCAGGAGCAGGTAGTGAGGACCTTGATCTTGACGGAGTCTGAGAAGCATTTGCAAGGTTTGGATCGCTGACCGAAGGGGACCCACCTGCTCTAACGTCACAGCACAGCGACCACGAGGCGCAGCCTTCCTCTCCGAGCCAAAGTTCACGGCCTCTGCACAGTTGAGGCCAGCATTGAAACCGCTGCGAGGAGTGAGGAGCTGCGACGCGAGCGACGGAAGAGGAGAAAGAGGAGAGAGACCTGTGGTAGGCGTAGGGGAAGGAGATCACAAACTCTCGGGCGTGCTGGACGGCGCGAGTGAGGTTGATGCCGGCAGCAAGGAGAAGCGAAGGGTGCATGACGCAACTCTTGTGCCGCAGAAACTGACTGCATACTCGAGCTTGATCCGGAAAGATGCTGGAGGCCAAGCGCTCGAGCTTCTCGCCCTCCGAGTGAGGGACTGCATACCTGCCAACGACATCAAGAGCAGATGACGGCAAGCAAAAGAGAAACGGGCAGGACGAGGAGAGACGGGAAGAGAATAGAATGAAGAGGAGAGAAATGCGGGAGAAGCAGCAGGAACGAGGAGATGGAGGTGAGCGATGGCGAGTATGAGGATAGAATCATGAACGCGAGAGGCAAGAGAGGTGAAAGGAGGAAGAGTCTGGGAGCACCAGATCTTATCGGCGCCGTAATGGAGGTAGTTGATGCTGTAAAGGTCCATGTCCTCCACGTGCCAAGCAAAACTAGCGCGCCACATCCCCATGTACAGATAGGGTGAGGTCACTCCGGGGATCGTGGACCGCAAGCGTCGCCGCAGGAGGGAGTCAAGTCTGCTGAGGTTCCAGGCCCCCGCGCAGGCTTCAAACAGCGTGCTTGAGTAGTTGTCACTGCCGTATACGGGAGCCTTCCCCGCAAACCCCTGCCAGTATCTCCGCTCCACCTCCCAAGCCTCCTCCTCCTCCTCCTCCTCCTCCTCCTCCTCCTCCTTCCATCGTTGGCTCTGCAGCAACCTGAGGCCAGTAAGGGGCGGGCGGTTTTCGTCTTTGCTCGCCATCCTGGTGTATTCGGCGATCGTACAGGCTCGCTGAGTTATGTTCATGAGTGCATACGCGCCTGCCCGGCCGGCCGCCTCTTGTCGAACAGGAGCATGCAGCACAAGATCGTCGGCATGGGAGTAGGAAGCCTCTCTGGCCTTCCATGAGGAAGGAGGGATCACCTTGCAGATGCCAAACGGCTCAGCTTCCTCTTGGATCTTAAGCACGTAGCCTTCGAAGTCCTCAAACTCTTGTGCTGTTGGGTAGAAGACTGGACACTTGTGAACGCCTTTCCTCTGCATTGCAACCGAGAAAGGCAAAGAACTGAAAACAGTACAATCAGAACAAAACCACCACCTCTCTTTGCTCGTCCAATTCATTCTTCTCTTTCTTCCCTCATCAACCTCAACCCTCTTCACGAGCCTCATTCTCATCAACTTGACACATGTCATATCAACCATGAAGCCAGCATGTGCATCTTTCGTCTGCAAACATTTGTTTACTCAACTGGAAGAAGCAATCAAAGTAATCCGCCTCAGAGAGAGCCCTTGAGAACGGAGGAGGCAACGAAAACTGCTACTGGGCCCAGTACACAAACTTTGAGGAGAGTTTTACTCGCTTGTCGAGTCGCCCGAGGAGTCTTCGCCGGAGGTCTCGGACTCCGATGGGGGTCGTCGGCTCCACTCTGGATGTTTCCTCTCAGTGCACTGAGGGTGCTGCTGAGGAGGACTGGATGCGTCACCTCAGCCTGAGTCAGTCGAGCGGTACCGGCGACGGTGCCGCTTTTCCGGAGCGGCCCCGTCGCCTGAACGGCGGTCTTGCTTGTTGCTGCTTTCTTCTGCTTGAGGCACTTTTTACCTCATAAAACTCCGAATCCCTGCTTGAGGCACTTTTTACAAGCAGCCGAAGGGTCAAGCAATCAAGCAACAAGCTGGCAGCAGGAGCATGCAGGAGGAATAAAATCCCAGGTTTTGCTAGAGGCACTTTTTACCTTCTGCCAGTAAATCTCCAGCCTCTTAGACGCAATGGTCATTCGAGACGTCCGCTGCCGCCACAAAGCTGGCGTTCGCGGACGGAGAGAAAGGGCAGCCGCCGACAAGGAGCCGGCGTTGCCCGGGGGTCCGCCTGGGGCAGCGGACGGAGGGAGGCTGGAAACAGGAACACGGTGCATAGGATTTACTGGCAGAAGGTAAAAAGTGACTCCAGCAAAATAAAGCAGGAACAAGCTGAACCGGCAGGCACACAGTCCACAGCGAGAAGCTGCACACGGTAGTCCTCCTCGCTAGCCTCCGAGTCAGCGGCAGCCGAGACCAACACCGCCCGTGACGGCGGCGATGCCAGAGAGTGGGGCAAGCAACGAGCACCGTTGTGAGAATACGGATTTACTGGCAGAAGAGAGGTTACGGATTTACTGGCAGAAGGTAAAAAGTTCCTCAAGCAAAAGAGAGTCGTCTTGATCAAGTGGGGGGAGGTCAACCTCGACGCCCTCCATGTTGCAGCGTTGGACTTCGAAGATTCGCAAACATCGCGCTGCATATGCCATGACTACTCCTCCTCGAGCGTTCATCCCTCTTGCCCTCTCGACGGACGGTACTCTGCTTCCTCCCCGGCATCGGTCGGGTCACGCCGGTGCTGCCTCCGGGTATCGCGTCTAAGGGATTTTATTCCTCCTGCATGCTCCTGCTGCTTGTTGCTTGATTGCTTGACCCTTAGGCTGCTTGTCTGCGCGGCTTCGCGCTTGGGCTGGCGCTGCCGCGTCTGGGTGCCAGCAGTGCTGGTTGTTTTCGGGCTTGTGTTTTGTGTGTGATTGTGCAGCTTCTCGCTGTGGACTGTGTGCCTGCCGGTTCAGCTTGTTCCTGCTTTATTTTGCTTGAGGCACTTTTTACCTTCTGCCAGTAAATCCATTGATCTCCTTCTGCCAGTAAATCCATTGAGCTCCTCCATGGACTTTGTCGAGTCGCCCGAGGAGTCTTCACCGGAAAGCCGACGCGCCCACTGTGACGTCGGATGCCTCCGGAGAGCTCGACACCACTGGGGTGCTTGCTGCTGGTCCGAGCTCGCCTGCCTCCGATGCCGCACAGCCCGGTCCCTGCCTGTGTGCCCGGAGGTTTAGCTTGTTCCTGCTTTGTTTTGCTTGAGGCACTTTTTTTTTTTTTACCTTCTGTACTATGTGGGGGGAGGTCAACCTCGACGCCCTCCATGTTGCAGCGTCTGAGAAGATTCGCAAACATCGCGCTGCATATGCTATGACTACTCCTCCTCGAGCGTTCATCCCTCTTGCCATCTCGACGGACGGTACCCTGCATCCTGACACCCTCCGCTTCATCGGGTATCTCGCGGACATCATTGCTCAGCGCTCGATGCCTCTTGAGGATGCGGCGTTTGGTCGGCACTTCGTGCCTGATGACGGCCCTGCTGCTGAGGTCCTGGCTCGCAAACGCGCCGCCACCTATCAGCGCCTCACTATGCAGCTGACGCTGGAGGCGCTCTTGTCTGGTGCGAGGCGCATGACGCCCTTGCGGGCGCAAGCACTTCTCGAGCCAGAGGACAGCTCCTCCTCGGACTTTGTCGAGTCGCCCGAGGGGGGTCTCCGACTCCGATGGGGGAAACCTATCAGCGCCTCACCATGCAGCTGACGCTGGAAGCGCTCTTGTCTGGTGCGAGGCGCATGACGCCCTTGCGGGCGCAAGCACTTCTCGAGCCAGAGGACAGCTCCTCCTCGGACTTTGTCGAGTCGCCCGAGGAGTCTTCGCCGGAGGTCTCCGACTCCGATGGGGGAAACCCTTCGAGTGGCCCCGACGATCGGCGCGGAGCTGGCGAGGCGTCTCCGTCCCTCACTGTTACGTCGGGTGCCTCCGGAGAGCTCGACACCACTGGGGTGCTTGCTGCCCCAGGCGGACCCCCGGGCAGCTCCGGCTCCTTGTCGGCGGCTGCCCTTTCTCCGTCCGCGGCCGCCCGCTTTGTGGCGGCAGCGGACGTCTCGACTGACAGTGGTCAGTCGGCTGCCTCCGGGTATCGCGTCTAAGGGATTTTATTCCTCCTGCATGCTCCTGCTGCTTGTTGCTTGATTGCTTGACCCTTAGGCTGCTTGTCTGCGCGGCTTCGCGCTTGTGTCGGCGGCTGCCCTTTCTCCGTCCGCGGCCGCCCGCTTTGTGGCGGCAGCGGACGTCTCGACTGACAGTGGTCAGTCGGCTGCGTCTAAGGGATTTTATTCCTCCTGCATGCTCCTGCTGCTTGTTGCTTGATTGCTTGACCCTTAGGCTGCTTGTCTGCGCGGCTTCCGTCCAGCGGTCATCCCTTTTGACGGTGCAGCGGACGTTCCATGACTATGGTCACTCGGCGGCTACCGGGTATCGCGTCTGACAGAACTCTCGTCGACTCGTCTCATGAGCACTTCATTCCTCCGCCTGCGCAGCGAAATGTGACCCCTCTTGTCTGCGCCGCTTCGCGCTTGGGCTGGCGCTGCCGCGTCTGGGTGCCAGCAGTGCTGGTTATTTTCGGGCTTGTGTTTTGTGTGTGATTGTGCAGCTTCTCGCTGTGGACTGTGTGCCTGCCGGTTCAGCAGTCTGCTTTGTTTTGCTTGAGGCACTTTTTACCTTCTGCCAGTAAATCCTATACTATGGGGAAACACGTCGAGTGGCGCCGACGATCGGCGCGGAGCTGGCGAGGCGTCTCCGTCCCTCACTGTGACGACGGGTGCCTCCGGAGAGCTCGACACCACTGGGGTGCTGGGCCGAGCTCGCCTGCTTCCTCCCCGGCATCGGTCGGGTCACGCCGGTCCTTGGGCATTGCTGCGGCGTCGCCGCCGTCACGGGCGGCTACCGCTGACTCGGCTACCGCTGACTCGGAGGCTAGCGAGGAGGACTACCTCGAGCGGTACCGTGTTCATGTGTCCAGCCTCCCTCCGTCCGCTGCCCCAGGCGGACCCCCGGGCAACGCCGGCTCCTTGTCGGCGGCTGCCCTTTCTCCGTCCGCGGCCGCCCGCTTTGTGGCGGCAGCGGACGTCTCGACTGACAGTGGTCAGTCGGCTGCCTCCGGGTATCGCGTCTAAGGGATTTTATTCCTCCTGCATGCTCCTGCTGCTTGTTGCTTGATTGCTTGACCCTTCGGCTGCTTGTCTGCGCGGCTTCGCGCTTGGGCTGGCGCTGCCGCGTCTGGGTGCCAGCAGTGCTGGTTGTTTTCGGGCTTGTGTTTTGTGTGTGATTGTGCAGCTTCTCGCTGTGCGCTGTGTGTGCCAGGAGGTTTAGCTTGTTCCTGCTTTATTTTGCTTGAGGCACTTTTTACCTTCTGCCAGTAAATCCACTACTACTAGACGCGATACCCGGAGGCCGCCGACTGACCACTGTCAGTCGAGACGTCCGCTGCCGCCACAAAGCGATGACGCTCTGAAGACCAGCTTCGTTGAGCATTGATCGAATAGTGCGAGTAAGGTTGTGCACGCAGGCTTAGCTTGTTCCTGCTTTGTTTTGCTTGAGGCACTTTTTACCTTCTTGTTCCTGCTTTGTTTGGCTTGAGGCACTTTTTACCTTCTGCCAGTAAATCCTCTCCAGTACCTTCTGCCAGTAAATCTTCCAGACTGTCATGCGCCGTGGGAAGCTTGGAGGATCGACGCTTGCAGGTCTGGAGATGATGCGCAGCAACGGAAGGATCGAGCTCGCGCTGACATACATCACATTGCGTCGGACACTGGCAGATCAGCATGCCATGAAGATGAAGCATAGGATTTACTGGCAGAAGGTAAAAAGTGCCTCAAGCCAAACAAAGCAGGAACAAGAAGGTAACCAGGCACACAGCGCACAGCGAGAAGCTGCACAAACACACACAAAACACAAGCCCGAAAAGAACCAGCACTGCTGGCAACCCGGCAGTCACGGCATCGCCAGCCCAAGCGCGAAGCCGCGCAGACAAGCAGCCTAAGGGTCAATGATGTAGTTCAGGCTCCACCTAAAAAAAGCGGTAACTCAACACCATGACGTAATGGACCTCCTCGTGCTGATTTTTAACTTAACTTTGAGTAAAGGCCCGGACCTACCTCCGGCGGGCCGGGCCCCGGCGGGTCACTGGCTAGCTGGAAGTTCGGAATTTCTTTATTGACTGAAAAAAGTTCACTCATAAGCCGCTTATTAACTGAAAAGTTGAGGGAGAGTCACGTGACAGGTACTTGTCTGTGAATCGAAGAGTGCCGCCGGGAAGTGCGAGGCAACCCTGTCACATTTGACTACCCCCCTATTAGGCCGCGTTTTCCTCATTGACAGGGGTAGGGTAGCAGAGACTTCTTCACGTCCTGTGAAAGTGACGCAAGGGAAGGAGGCAGTAGCGAGGTTGATGCTGCCGCGAGGAGGGCTGATCGCCGCGATCCATGGCAAGAAAAGAAGAACACGCGCCGAAGAGGATCACAACGTCCTGTCTCTTCTTGAGCCCCCACATGTCTACAAGGACAGGATGGAGGCTGTCCAAGTTGTGCTGGAAGATGTGCAATCGCATACCATCTTCGGACCTGCTCACGGGAAGACAGACCATTCTCACAATGTGGCAGTGGATGGTCTTCTCAAAAGAGTGAAAGATAGACTTCATCGCTCCCATGCATACCTCAAATTAGCTTCCACTGCGCTCTTCTATATTTTGTTTGCAACTCTTCTGTTTACTCAGGGGAATGTAACAGATGCGTACGCCATGGAAAGTTCGATCATCAACTTGATCATAGGGCAGCTTCCCACGCTTGGAACTGGAGGATATACAAATTCGAATGTGGGAGCAGCAGGGATGCTGAAGAGTTCAAATGATTTCTATGCATGGTTGTCAAAGGCCGTGATATCCAACGTGTTCACTGACCCAATATGTGGAGATGGTGTTTGCGATGCGCCGGATGAATACCCTGGTTTCAGTAGATTTGGCTGCGTTGCAGACTGTGGAAATTACCTTCAAGTGACCCCCATCACAATCGACCTCGAAGATGTGATCGGTACAAGTCAAACGTCCTTGGGTTGGAATGTGAAGAATACGTCTATCGCGAGTTCAGACAAAGCTGGATTCAAATTCAACATCTACAGTGAAACCATGGGAGACTTCTTGTTCGCAGAAGATCAGAATCCAACATCATCACCTTCTATATCCACTGAAGTTCCTGATGGTAAATTCACACTTGTGTTCTATCAAACCAACCAAACAAGCAAACTTGTTGATCTATCGACGTTATACAATTTCTACCCTTTTGAACAGAGGTACGAGCCAATGCTTATCTTCCTTCATTATGCACAGAGATTGATGCTTACATCAGCACTGTTCCTGCTCGAAATACACTGAGCGACTATGAATATGGCGATCAAAGAGAATACCTTGCTTCTTCATTCCTAATCACGCAAGGAATTCAAGGCTACTGCTCCACTTTGCAAGGCAGCTCCGATTCTCGTTGCCAGAGCTTGAATACTTTGGTGACCTCATCAATTGTTTTCAACATTGATGTCCCTCACACATCGCAGATATCTTTTGAGGCTCCTTTCTAGTTATGGGCTGAATGGAACCATCACGATTCAATCAAGTTCTTCTCAGGCCGTTCAAAATCTTGTTCAGGTTGTCTCAATGGTGTGTAGTCACGTTCGAATGACTATGCGCTGCTAGGTTGGATTTTGCTCCGCGTTGCCTGACAGAACAGGAGGCGCGCGATCCATTCAAAACAAGTTGTACTTTCAGCGTGCAAAGGCGCAGTGCGTATCTGGGCGACGTTCATATCATAGACTTACGGCAGGAGAAGATGAGATGATTGAGAACACCGCGTTACAGTCTTTCAATGGTCATGACAAACCATCCATGCACAGCCAAGCAGCTCAAAGCAACAATCCGTCATCAGCCAGGCAAGGGCACGTAGATATAAGGAATTTCAAATCAGGTGGCAGCCCTTCCCCTGCACCTTCAAGTCCTCCCAGCCATAAGCCAATCCCTAGAAACAGAACCAATACCAATACCAGTACCAGTGCCAATACCAATACAAGCAACAGTACAAACAAAATACCAGTACAAGCGCTAGTACAAGCACCAGTACAAGCACCAGTGCCAATACCAATTCCAGTACAAGCAAACATACAAGCACAGGTACAAACATCAGCACAAGTTCCAGTACAAGCACCAAAAATGCCAGTATCAGTACAAGTGAGAGCAGCAATAGTAGCTCCAACACAAGTACCAGTACCAGTACCAACACAAGTACCAGTACCAGTACCAGTACCAGTACCAGTACAAGTACCAACACAAGTACCAGTACCAGTACCAGTGCCAATACAAGCACCAATTCCAGCACAGGTAAAACACGAGCACAATTACCAGCACAAGTACTAGTAGCAATGCTAATAATAGCAGCGCCAGCTCAAGCTCGAGCATCATTTTCACCTCCAGAACAAACAGCAGCAGCAGCGACAACACAAGCTTAAGTGCTACCAGCTATCCAAGCAGCCATACCATCACAAGTATCAGCAAGAACAACAGCAGAGGCAGCATCAGACATTCTCTCATGAATACCACTTTCAGCAGCAACACTAGCAGCAACATCAGCAGCAACATTGATACTACCAACATCAGCAGCAACATTGATACTACCAACATCAGCAGCAACATTGATACTACCAACAGCAGCAGCAACATTGATACTACCAACAGTAGCAGCAACATTGATACTACCAACAGTAGCAGCAACATTGATACTACCAACATCAGCAGCAACATTGATACTACCAACAGCAGCAGCAACATTGATACTACCAACATCAGCAGCAACATTGATACTACCAACATCAGCAGCAACATTGATACTACCAACATCAGCAGCAACATTGATACTACCAACAGTAGCCCTAGCACAAGTAACGGCGACAGTCCAAGTCCAAGTATCAGCATTAGTGCCAATTTCAGTACCAGCACTAATTCGAGTCATAGCAGCCATCCCAGCAGCCATCCCAGCAGCCATCCCAGCAGCTATCTGAGCGCGAGCAACAATGCCAGCACAAGTACCAACACGAACAACAGTAAGAGCAACATCAAAACTGCTTCCGTTCGTACCAACATCAGCACAAGTATCAACATTAGCAGCAATACAAGTGTTAGTGTATCTGCTGCATCAGGAGGGACGTCAGGAGGAACACAGCCTACATTCCCTTCGCACTCAGGTGGCCTGGGAGGGCTAACGACTCATGCTAACACCAGCAGCAATATCAGCAGCAGCAGCAGCAATATCAGCAGCAGCAGCAGCAGCAGCAGCACGAATGCAAGCGCAAGTAGCTCAGGGGGCTCAGTGGGACCAGGGGGGGGAGGGAGGTCGGGACAAGGAAATGGAGGGACGCCAGGAGGGACGTCAGGAGGGACGTCAGGAGGGACGTCAGGAGGGACGTCAGGAGGGACGTCAGGAGGGACGTCAGGAGGGACGTCAGGAGGGACGTCAGGAGGAACACAGCCTACATTCCCTTCGCACTCAGGTGGCCTGGGAGGGCTAACGACTCATGCCAACACCAGCAGCAATATCAGCAGCAGCAGCAACAGCAGCAGCAGCAGCAGCAGCAGCAGCACGAATGCAAGCGCAAGGGACGTCAGGAGGGTCGTCAGGAGGGACGCCAGGAGGGACGTCAGGAGGGACGTCAGGAGGGACGTCAGGAGGGACGTCAGGAGGGTCGTCAGGAGGGACGTCAGGAGGGTCGTCAGGAGGGTCGTCAGGAGGGACGTCAGGAGGGACGTCAGGAGGGACGTCAGGAGGGACGTCAGGAGGGACGTCAGGAGGGACGTCAGGAGGGACAGGAGGTGAATGCAAGCTGGATGCTGTGAATGAAGTTCTTCCCTTCCACCTTGAAGAAGAAATCACCGGTCTCTGCAGTGTGACTTGGCACATGCCAGCATCGGAGGGGACTCTCTACGTCAGCACTTCCTCTCCAATCTTAAGCCCCTTGGGTCCTCGCGCATGCAACGACTTGAAGCGAAGCTCGCGTCCCCCCCTGCCTCTCGGCATTGGCTTCTCGACCCTCCAGGTCACCGGCGAAGGGTTTTCAAGCTTGACGACTCCAGAGGCTTTTTGCCTCTCTCTTTCTGCTGGATCAGGAGATTCTCTGCAGAGCTTCAGCTATGCTGTCACGCCAGGCTCTGTTCTCTACTCTATCTTCAAGCTAGACACCTCTGGCTCCATGTGCGTGAGTTACAAGGAGAGTGACTGCATCTTGCCCCCTCCCGTCATCGCGCAAGTCTCTCAACTCCAAGCAGAAGCTCTTAACTTCCATTTGACCAGCAACGCCGTCACCTATGCCAAGATCAACATCTCTTCGATGTCAAACCAAGTGTCAATTGCCTACACGAGAACCCAGTTGTCATGCTCAAACGTGTCCGGTACATCCAATCCGATTGAACTCTTTGATTTGTCGGCTCCAGTTGAAAAGAATACTCCTGTTACCATTTACGCCGTGACGTGTAAGGACAACAGAACCATGAGCTCGATCGCTTCAAAGACATTCTCTCTCTATCCTGCCCCTTACTTCTACGTCGAGATCCAAATCGCTGAATGGAGGCAGTCGTCACTTGATGCGACAGATAAGTCGAATCTTGTGAAAGCATTGAATGAGAATGTTCCAAATCCTTCTCATACGCATGTCGGATCACATTTTACAAGCGAACCTTTGACTAGCAACAGCACCAACATTACAGGTGTTGTTATCAACATCTCGGTCTTGGCAGGATCAAATTACCATGCGGTGGCAGCCTACAACGCCATCTCCTCCAACCAGACAGATGTCTTCAAATCGATCGAGAGGCTCACAGGTATCTCCAACCTTTCTTTCACTTTGCGCTTGTCGTCTATCACGTCGAGATTATCATTTTCTGGGAACCATGACGCATGTTCGACTCACTATGACTGTGTGAGTGGGTCATACTGTGCCAAGAACGATTTCACCTCCTCCAACTTTCAGTGTTTGCCGTGTAGCGCATGTGTTATCGGCTCGAGAGATTCTTACGACAACGTCTGTCCTCAAGACAAGTGTCCGAGGTCCGGAGGCTACCCCTCGTGTGTCAACGCAAGCAAGCTTCTTTCCAGTCTGCCGGGGGCTTGTTCGGATCACCATGAGTTTGCGGTATGGGAGCACTCCAGCCCAAGTGAGGGGAGCCCGCAGGTGATTCCTCCCTTCACGCCCAAGGTGAGGGAACTGACGGCGTACAACCGGCTGGTGGGTGCCATCGTCATCACGCAGACGAGGCTCAAGCAAGGGGCCTGCGTCAACCACATCCGGGACAGCGACGTGCGTCTCTTCACGTCCTCGGCAGGCTCTGACATCTCTTGTCCCCTGCTCGATCAGTATGACTCGCAGCCTTTCGGATACGACCCGACGTTCATGACCTTCAGCTCGCTGTATGACGGCAAGGTCACCCCGGACTCCTTCTACGGCTACGGCGAGCGATATAGCACACGAGAGTCGAGCGGCAAGACTGTGTACGGGTACCCCAAGGGCTTCTTCCCGCACAAGTACAATCAGAACGCACTTGACACCAACATGGACGGGATGCTGAGCAGCGAAGAGCTTGCGGCGGGAGGGAGTGAAACTTTCTTTTGAAGCCCTCCAAGTACATTGATGCTGATTCAGAGAACCTGTTCAAGCTCTACTTCGACGAACGCCTCACCCAAAAGCAAGCGTTGAAGATGATCGCATTTGCAAGAGATGGTAAGTTCATTGACTCTCAGACAAAGGAGATCTCTGTTGAGATCGTCACGTACAATGCAGTCAAGAACATCTTTATGTACTCTGAGTTTGTCTTCGCGTGGGAATCAGGAGGGAACATTCCATGGAATTACAAGATCAAGACCATACCGATGGATCGCATTCTTTACCCCTCTTACATTCAGATCGGCCTCATGCTCGCCGTCCTGGTCTTTCTCATGGTCAACTGCCTGCTGGAGCTTCGGGACATGCTGATGCACTTCAAACGGTTTGCGCTCAACGAGTACCTGGCGGATCCCTTCAACTGGCTGGATTTGCTGCACTTGTTCTTCATGTGGGGATCTGTGCTGTCATGGTTGAAGTATCGGGAAACTGCCCTGACCTTCCAGCTGCAAACTGATTACCCAATCTTGTTCTATGGCCCCAAGTACAGTAACTCAAGCAACTCCCGCCGCTCCAACTCCTCCAACCCAAGTTCTACAAGCACAAGACAAACGCCCTTCCAAGTTCCTATCAGTGTTACAAACTTCGCGATAGCGCGCATGTTTCGCACAAACAACGCTGCTGAGTATGACTTCCTCCAACTGATCAAGGCGATGCGGGAGATCAGCGGCTGGATGGAAGAGTTTTCCTTCTTCTCGGGGGTTTCTGTTGTGCTCTTCGTGTTTCGACTGCTCAAGTCCCTCGACTTTCAGCAGCGGATGGGAATGGTGACCAGAACCATCGCGCGGGCTGCCAGTGACCTGTGGCACTTCATGTTGCTCTTCGTCATCGTGTTCTTGGGGTATGCCATGGTCGGAGTGCTGCTGTTCGGCCACCAGTATGAAGTATCAAGACCCTGCGACCCTCCTTTTGAGTGACGCTGATGGCAGGGCATGCAAGATCTATCTCACTGCTGCATCACTCTGACCATCTTGTTGCTCAGCTTGGACGCAACTCAGTTCTATGCCTCGGTGACTTGTCAACTTTGCTTGTCAACTTCCCCCTCCTCTCCCCTCACACTATCAAAACAACGAGAACGACGACGACGACATCAACAACAAGAACGACCATCACCACAACCACCACTACCACCACTACCACCACAACAGCTTCAACCACAACACAAACACAAACACAAACAACTTCATCAACTTCAACATCAACATCAACATCAACATCAACATCAACATCAACACAAACACGAACAACAACTTCAACAACATCGACAACAACACAAATACAAACACAAACAACTTCAACTTCAAAAACAACACCAGATGTGCAAGACTTCACTATCCACTCTTCCTGCTTTCCTGCTATTCCGCTCACCTACTCCTGATCTTGTTTCCTCCTACTTGCTGGTTCACTCGAATTCTCTTCGTCCTCTCTGCGTACCTTCTTCTCATTGTCATTTCTTGGAGATGTTCTAAATCCTGCTCCTGTGCTGCTTTCTCACGTGACCTTGACATCGTTTTCAGATGTCTCATGCAGCATCTCCCCTGGCCTTCTACATATTTCTGTGGTCCTACATCTTTATCGTTTTCTTCATTCTCTTCAACATTTTTCTTGCCATTCTTGTGGACGCGTATGCAACTGTGAAGCGAGCTACCGAAGGAGCCACAGGTCTCATACAAGAAGTCGCGGATGTGCTCTGGCATGCTGTAAGAAAGTTTCTCCCTCTACCGACAAGGTACCTGTCAGATGAGCAGTTGTACAAGCTACTCAAGGAGCAGAAACAGCAGTTTGGAAAGACATCCAAGGTGCAACAAGAAGTGAATCAAAAGCTTGAAGACAAAAAGGAGATTCTTCTCCATGGAAGTGTGAGGCTTGATGTCAATGCCCTTCAGCACCTGTTGCAGCGCAAGTCGTCCAAGAGATGCAACAAGGTTGCCCCGGACATGGAGCAAGCGCAGCATTGCGACAGGACAGTGGAGATGGAGAATGGGTACGGCAACGACATGGTCCTCGACGTCATGGAGCGATACGGAAGCAACGTGCTCGAGCAACGTGAGCGCAGGAATCGCGAGTTCAAGGAGTATGTAGGGGTGGAGAACATGAGGTCACTGTTGATTCGCCTTGCCACAAGGTGGTCTGACTTCGTTCCAGGCGCCTCCTCGCCATGAACATGCTGCAGATCGGTGTGCTGGAGGAGCAGAAGAGGCTTTCTAGCATCTTGGAGGCAGTGGCCATTGAAACGCTTGGAGCTTTACCGGAGGTTGAGACGAGCATGTCGAAGCTGATGGGGAAGCTGAGCAGGAGGGTCGGAGTCGTTCACCTCAAGGTCATCGGTGCCTCTCAGCTTCCGCGCATGGATCTGCTTCGTAGCTGCGACCCCTACTGCGTCGCTTACGTCGACGGACCTGGCGAGCCGGAGACGTACGTGACAGAGACTCGGCCTAGAGAGGCGAATCCTCGATGGGACGCTGAGTTCTCATGGGCCATGTACAGCGAGACTCACTTCCTTACCATCTCCCTGTGGGACCAAGATAACGTGACCAGCGCCTGACCTTGTTATTGCCAGTGACGTCAGCATTGCAGGTGACCAAGGACGATCTGATTGGCACCGCCGTGATCGATCTGCAAGGCTTGGACGGCTCTACGAGCAACAAGGACTTGTCCCTGAGCTTGACCAATCCCAGAAAAGCCAACAAGGTCAGAGACTCCAGGCTCCACGTCCGAGTTTGGATTCAAAGTCATGAAGAAGCAGCACAACATGATCAGAATCATGTGGTAACAGTCAAAAACTGAAAAGATGACGCAACTGCCCATTGAATCTGAATGAGCCCTTCCCTTTCCAATGTCTACCTCCTCCAATGTCTACTAGCTTCATCAGAGCTAGCGTAGCTTCATCAGAGCTAGCGTAGCTTCATCAGAGCTAGGGTAGCTTCATCAGAGCTAGCGTAGCTTCATCAGAGCTAGCGTAGCTTCATCAGAGCTAGGGTAGCTTCATCAGAGCTAGGGTAGCTTCATCAGAGCTAGCGTAGCTTCATCAGAGCTAGCGTAGCTTCATCAGAGCTAGCGTAGCTTCATCAGAGCTAGCGTAGCTTGATCAGAGCTAGCGTAGCTTCATCAGAGCTAGCGTAGCTTCATCAGAGCTAGCGTAGCTTCATCAGAGCTAGGGTAGCTTCATCAGAGCTAGGGTAGCTTCATCAGAGCTAGGGTAGCTTCATCAGAGCTAGGGTAGCTTCATCAGAGCTAGCGTAGCTTCATCAGAGCTAGCGTAGCTTCATCAGAGCTAGGGTAGCTTCATCAGAGCTAGCGTAGCTTCATCAGAGCTAGCGTAGCTTCATCAGAGCTAGCGTAGCTTCATCAGAGCTAGCGTAGCTTCATCAGAGCTAGCGTAGCTTCATCAGAGCTAGCGTAGCTTCATCAGAGCTAGCGTAGCTTCATCAGAGCTAGCGTAGCTTCATCAGAGCTAGCGTAGCTTCATCAGAGCTAGCGTAGCTTCATCAGAGCTAGCGTAGCTTCATCAGAGCTAGCGTAGCTTCATCAGAGCTAGCGTAGCTTCATCAGAGCTAGCGTAGCTTCATCAGAGCTAGCGTAGCTTCATCAGAGCTAGGGTAGCTTCATCAGAGCTAGGGTAGCTTCATCAGAGCTAGCGTAGCTTCATCAGAGCTAGCGTAGCTTCATCAGAGCTAGCGTAGCTTCATCAGAGCTAGCGTAGCTTCATCAGAGCTAGGGTAGCTTCATCAGAGCTAGCGTAGCTTCATCAGAGCTAGCGTAGCTTCATCAGAGCTAGCGTAGCTTCATCAGAGCTAGCGTAGCTTCATCAGAGCTAGCGTAGCTTCATCAGAGCTAGCGTAGCTTCATCAGAGCTAGGGTAGCTTCATCAGAGCTAGGGTAGCTTCATCAGAGCTAGCGTAGCTTCATCAGAGCTAGCGTAGCTTCATCAGAGCTAGCGTAGCTTCATCAGAGCTAGCGTAGCTTCATCAGAGCTAGCGTAGCTTCATCAGAGCTAGCGTAGCTTCATCAGAGCTAGCGTAGCTTCATCAGAGCTAGGGTAGCTTCATCAGAGCTAGCGTAGCTTCATCAGAGCTAGCGTAGCTTCATCAGAGCTAGGGTAGCTTCATCAGAGCTAGCGTAGCTTCATCAGAGCTAGCGTAGCCTCATCAGAGCTAGCGTAGCTTCATCAGAGCTAGCGTAGCTTCATCAGAGCTAGGGTAGCTTCATCAGAGCTAGGGTAGCTTCATCAGAGCTAGCGTAGCTTCATCAGAGCTAGCGTAGCTTCATCAGAGCTAGCGTAGCTTCATCAGAGCTAGCGTAGCTTCATCAGAGCTAGCGTAGCTTCATCAGAGCTAGCGTAGCTTCATCAGAGCTAGCGTAGCTTCATCAGAGCTAGCGTAGCTTCATCAGAGCTAGCGTAGCTTCATCAGAGCTAGCGTAGCTTCATCAGAGCTAGCGTAGCTTCATCAGAGCTAGCGTAGCTTCATCAGAGCTAGCGTAGCTTCATCAGAGCTAGCGTAGCTTCATCAGAGCTAGCGTAGCTTCATCAGAGCTAGGGTAGCTTCATCAGAGCTAGCGTAGCTTCATCAGAGCTAGCGTAGCTTCATCAGAGCTAGCGTAGCTTCATCAGAGCTAGGGTAGCTTCATCAGAGCTAGGGTAGCTTCATCAGAGCTAGCGTAGCTTCATCAGAGCTAGCGTAGCTTCATCAGAGCTAGCGTAGCTTCATCAGAGCTAGCGTAGCTTCATCAGAGCTAGCGTAGCTTCATCAGAGCTAGCGTAGCTTCATCAGAGCTAGCGTAGCTTCATCAGAGCTAGCGTAGCTGCGTCAGAGCTAGCGTAGCTTCATCAGAGCTAGGGTAGCTTCATCAGAGCTAGCGTAGCTTCATCAGAGCTAGGGTAGCTTCATCAGAGCTAGCGTAGCTTCATCAGAGCTAGGGTAGCTTCATCAGAGCTAGGGTAGCTTCATCAGAGCTAGCGTAGCCTCATCAGAGCTAGCGTAGCTTGATCAGAGCTAGGGTAGCTTCATCAGAGCTAGCGTAGCTTCATCAGAGCTAGCGTAGCTTCATCAGAGCTAGCGTAGCTTCATCAGAGCTAGCGTAGCTTCATCAGAGCTAGCGTAGCTTCATCAGAGCTAGGGTAGCTTCATCAGAGCTAGCGTAGCTTCATCAGAGCTAGGGTAGCTTCATCAGAGCTAGGGTAGCATCTTCAGTGTATTTCGCGGTTTAGCGCTCTCATGTTTGTGCTCTCAAAAGGATTGGTTCAAGTTCTGAGGCGGGTTTCCGATCCTGTTGCACTCCAAAACATGGTTTGGTGCTGCGAAATTTACAAGAGAACGAGAGAGGAGAGGAGAGGAGAGGAGAGGAGAGGAGAGGAGAGGAGAGGAGAGGGGATAGCAGGCGAGGGAAGAGGAAAAGAATTTAGGGAAGAAGAGAAGAGAGGAGAGGACAGGGATTGAAAGGGGATGAGATGAAGGAGAGAGAGCAGTGTATGGCTGGGGAGCAGCCAGTTTCTATTCCTCCATGTTATGTCTTCTCATCATACAAAGCAGGGACATGGCTGATATTGAGAGTACGATGGATAAGAAACTTCAGGCAGCGCAGGTTATGAGCATGTTGCTTGACATCACGAATGCTTGCGTGAAGCTTGTGACAGGATGCGCTGAAGAAGGAACTCAACGGTCAAATGCTCGGGAATGAAGCCGCCCTTCCAAGGTTGCCGATCCCTGAGGTCTCTTGCTATTGTTCCTCGAGGTCTTGGTAGGGTCAGCCCTGACATTTGGAGGCAGCTCGAAGAATCGATCAGTGATTTCTTACGCGCAGCTAAGCCTCTCTTGTCTCCTGCAGAGTTTGAAGAGACGCAGCATCTCGCCAAGCAGTTCCTGCAGGTTGAAATAACCTGACAGGGAGATGTCTATCTGCTCTCAGTTTGCTGATCGTCTGAACAGGAGGAGGGGCCTGTAATTCACGACAAACTTCTTGAATACGATGCCATGCCTGGCATCAATAGCTACATAGAGAACTTCTGGGAGGACGCGTATCTCACGCAACGGAGGTGAAGAAGGAGACAGTCTCGCTGCCGACTGACGTTGGGCTTCAGCTCCATTGCCATCAACACCAACCCCTTCTTTGTGCTCGAAGATGATCCTACTCCCTCGAGAACGTCACAGATTGCGCGAGCAACAACGTTGGTCTGGTCGAGCCTCAAGTTCTGTCAGGGCGTGCGAGCCGGCGAGCTCGAGCCGGACATGTTTCGCACCACTCCTCTTTGCATGCGCCAGTACCTCCGACTGTTTGGCACTTGTCGCATCCCGCGAGCAGCTCGAGACGACGTGAGGACGTGTGCAGAGGCGCGACACATCGTGGTGATGTGTCGCGGTCACATCTACTGGTTCAACGTATTAGATGGCAGCGGCAGGCTCTGCATCTCCGAGTCGATCCTCCGCGAGACTCTCCGCTCTATCCGCGAGGACAGCATCGCCTTCACCCCCGAGCAGAACATCAGCAACGCTGTTGGCATCCTCACCAGCACAGACCGCGAGACCTGGGCGAGGTGCCGCGAAACTATCTCCAGCATGTCGGAGCACAACGAGAAGAGTCTGAGGATCGTCGACGAGAGCCTCTTCGTCCTGTGCCTCGACGACAATTCGCCTCAGAGCCCGGCCGACATGGCCAAGTGCGCCCTACATGGCACGTCGGTAGTCGAGTCGTTTATGGGAAGCTCGGGGATGCAAGTGGGGACGAGCATTAACCGCTGGTACGACAAGAGTCTGCAGCTGGTGGTCTGTCAGAATGGCGCTGCAGCGATTAACTTCGAGCACTCGGTGATTGACGGCTACACCGTGTTGCGCTTCGCTTCTGATGTCTTCACTGAAACTATCCTTCGGTTTGCCGGTCAGAGACCCTCCCTCCTTCTCTTGTCCTCCTCCTTGTCCTCCTCCTTGTCCGACCCATATTCCATATCTAGCGTCTTCTTCCTGCCTCTCAATGCTGCTCGCCATTCTCATGTCAGTTCGATGCAGAAAACATCCGAGGAGGCTTTGCTCATCGCTCGTCTGCTGGCATGCGATCAGCGGAGCATGCAAGGGCCGAAAAGGAAGAAGAAGCTGCGAAAACAGCGTCTTTCCATCGTATCGAGTGGGTTCTCGACAGGGAGCTGCTTACTTCCATCCTAAAGGCAGAAGCTTTCCTGAGTGACCGAATAATGCAGGCAAGGTAGCCCGGCCAGTTGTGCTCCTGAGCTGCCGCAGGTTGACCTTCAAGTCCTTGAGTTTGCCAACTACGGCAAAAATTTTATTGTCGACCAGAGAATGTCACCGGACGCCTACGTGCAGATAGCAATGCAGGTGAGAAAATAAAATAAAATGAGGAGACGAAGAGAGGAAGGGAAGCAGAGAGGGGAGGATGGGGCAGAGAGGTGGTGAGAGGGAGGGGAAGAGGAAAGACGAGTTCAGTGTGATATGGAACGAGGAAAACACGAGGGTACAGATGATGTTGCTGAAATGTCAGTTCTTTAGGTGGCTTACTACCAGCTCTACAAGGAGACAGCCTGTACCTACGAAACGTTGATGACAAAGAAGTTCTTCCACGGAAGGACCGAGGTGAATAAATCATGAGAGAAGAGGGAAGAGAAGAAGGGAGGAGGGAGGGAGGGATGGAGGGAAGGGGAGAGAGAGACTCGATTTTGAGGTTTCTGACAGGCTGGCTTTGTGGTCACGGAGGAGAGTACGCGTCTGGCTGAGGTGCTTCCCTCACTTGCTCTTATTGATTGACCTGGCGTGTAGAGTTTCGATCGCAATTCGCTCGAAGTCTCCAAGGAGCTACTCAAGAAGGCGCTTGACGCGCATGTCAAGGTGAAGCCGCATGGCTGCTTGGGAATTGAGGGCTTCGTGACCTGATCTTGCTCCTCTCCTGTATCTTCTCCCTCCTCTCCGATGCCTGGTGTCAGGTCGTCAAGCTTGGTTCCGAGGGGCGAGGAATCCGTCATCTCTATGCCCTCAAGGTCTGCTGCTGCTGCTGCTGCTGCTGCTGCTGCTGCTGCTCTTGACGCTCTTCCAGTGCCTCTCTGAACGAGGCCGAGCGGCCTGGTGGAGCCCCAGGCTTCTCGGAGCGACTTCAACGGTCACACTGCCGGACCTTTTCAAGGGAGTCGCATGGAAAAAGCTTAACCGACATGTCATCAGCTCGAGGTCCCCTCTTCCTCTCAGTGAAAGATACTCACGCTCCTCCTCCTCCTTCAACTTCAACTCCGACCGGCTCTATACTCCTCCTCTTCCTCCTCCTTCTTTTCTCCTCCTCCTGTCTGGCCTTCTGTCTCCAGCAACTGCGGTAATCCAGCTCTCCGTCTCTTTGGCTTCGGGCCTGTTTGCGAGGATGGATTCGGGTTTGGCTACATCATCAAAGACGACAACATGCAGGTGCTCGCCCTTCTTCCCTCCTTCCCTCACTTTCGCCTCCTCGCCCTCTCCTTGCACTCGTACTTGTACTTCTTGCTGTACCTTCGGTCAAGATTCTGCTGCTCACGTTTTTCATCCTTCGCTTCCAGTTCTGCGTGTCGTCTTTTAACCGACAGACGTCGAGGCTCATCGCAGCTTTGGAAGACACCCTGCTCAACTTCAAGAGGTCCCTACAGGGACAGACTACTCTGATGCCGCTCTCTCCTGCTTACGGCTCCATGATCACCCAGAAGGCAACTACCTCCCATCCAACCTCTTCTGCCTTGCTCTCATGTTCTTTGTACATGTTTCCGGCGTTTCTGCTCCCTTTCCCTTTCCGACCTCGTTGCCTCAATCCGCCTGCTCTTACGCGTGTTCGCAGCATGTCATCCCTTTCTCTGAGGCGAAGAATTGACAAGCGTCTTCTCGCTCGTCATGTTCTGCAGGATGGAAGCAGCTCGTCGCGCTTGCTCCAGCTCCTTCTCCACCTGCAGGCGCAGCAACTAACCGTCAGAGGATGTGAAATAGAACGAGAGCCCACAAGAGATGTGAGCGGGGATGAGGGAGAGGGATGTAGTAAGCAGGAAGGGGATCACTGACAAGGACGAGGTGGAAAGAGCGAAGAGCAGAGGAATGAGAGAAGCTTTTTGATACCTGCTGTTTCTCCTGCTCAACTGCAAGTGCTTTCTCTGCTGCTTTGCTTCTAAAGCCTGAAGCCTGTCAGCCTATCGCACATTCTCCTCCTCCTCACCCGCATCCCACTTGGAGTCTCTCGCGGCAGCTTCAAACAGGCTCTGCCTCTTCCCCAGCTCTTCCACCTGAGCCTCCAGCGGCGACAAGTCTGTGTACTCGTCGTAAAGCTCTCCCCTGGCATGGCGTGAGCTCGCGACGGCAGCCACCTCCCTCACCCCTCGCACAGCGACAGCCGTTTGCCAGCGAGCTTGTGCTGCATCAGCTTCCTAGTTAAAAGCACCTTGCGGTAGTTCTCGTTGTCGAGCTTGAGCGAGTCAGATTCAGCGGGGAAGGAGTAGGAGGAAGGAACGGGGAAGATGAGACAGGAAGAGGGGAAGGACGAGACAAGAGAAGCACAGCAGGAGGAAAGAGAGGAGGAGCTTTTCTCACCTTTTTCTTCAAGGTCGCGATCTTCTCGTCCAGTCGGCGTCGCAGGCCCTCGTGTTGTGTCGCCTCCTTGTCGCGCGTGAGCTTGAGGATCTTGGAGTTCAAGTCCTTGGCGGAGAGGTTGCATCCCTCTGCTTCTGCCTCCAGCCTGAGCATGCACGTGAGACGGCGAAGAGGAAGAGAGGGAGATTTCTCACACTTGCAGCGTTTGATTCCACTTGAAGGCTTCCTCCCGCCTCCTCACCGTCTCACTCCCTCGTCGTTTGCTCTCCTGCCCTCTACTTCTTGTTCTTTGAGCGGATTCAAAGCCATCCTTCATGAAGTAGAGTCTCATCTTGCTCTCCGCTACCCCATCGCTCTGCCGTCGCCCTATGCCCAACCACGCGTCCTTTTCCTTCATCCCTGCCAGACCTTGATCCATGCGGGCATCTAGACGGGCAGCAGCAGCAGCAGCAGCAGCAGCAGTCCCTCCTCTTGCCATCTCTCTCTCGCTCTTCTTGTTAGCGTAGTGCAGGAGGAGGGCTCGACGGGTCCTCTCATCTTGTGGAGCGATGAGCTGTCGCCTGACAGCTTGTCTGATTGTCTGTACACTCTCCTCCTCTAGCAGCCCCTCCTCCTCCATCGCCATCGCCATCTCATCCACGCTCAGGCGGTCAAACCATGCCTCCATCCTGTAAGCCAGCCTCTCCTCTCCTCCTCTCCTCCTGTCCCGGTCCTCCTCTCTGTTCTTTAACCTGCCAGGCTCTCGAGTTGTGGTCGGTTGCCCTCAGTGAAAACGTCGAATAGATCATCTTCATCTGCCATCTGATTGGATAAAAGTTCAAGTACTTGAAAGTGATGATTCATCATGCAAAACAGATAAAATGCCCTTCCCTACTTCTTCCCTTTTCTGCAATCCTCATCTCCCCTTCTGTTCCCTCTTGTCTCCCTCCTGTATTCTTCTCACCACCATAGTCCTGTTTGCACATCGAAAGAATCGTGTCAATGCCGTCAGTCTCCTTCTCCTCAACCTTCTTCTGATCATTTCTGCTATCCCTTCTGAACTCTTGAACCTCCTCCTCCTCCTCCTCCTCCCTGGGAACGTGTAGATAGCAAGCGCTCCCTATCCCTGCATTAGGTTTCTTCGCTGCTCTAAGTGACGCATGGTGACAGGCAAGGAAGGAAGGTCTGTCTGAGCCAACCATTGCCTATGCAGCTGCCTCTTTCAGTGCTAGCGGGAAGAACGAGAAGGCAGTCCCCGCCAAGTGGATCAAACAACATTGCCGCAAAGCTTTCAAACGCGTGGTTGATGTTGATGAGAAACATACGACTGTCAACAAGGGACAGAGGAAGAGACTTTCATGTGTGGTCATGGTCACTAAACTTCCGGCGCTGTACACACGTACGAGCATTGGATGAGGAGGACTTGAGTCAAACGAGTTTTCCGAACAACCCTCTGACATATCGAAGATTAATTTAGATTTCTGAAATATTATTTGAGAATCGAAATATTATTTGAGAATTGAAATCTTATTTCAGAATTGAAATCTTATTTCACCCTTGTCGATTTTACAGGTGAACCTGCAGTCAAACTTGTCACCGAGAATAGATAGATAGAGAAAGGAGCGAGATGAGAGAGGAGAGAT